>NW_003546552.1:18676-21563 GCF_000090795.2 Amphimedon queenslandica
AAGTTGGGGTGAAGCCAATTGCATGATGTCAACATGTATAATAATGTGCACACTGTACATGTGTGTGTGTGTGTGTGTGTGTGTGTGTGTGTGTGCAGATAATAATTAGCTTATGTACAGAGTATATGTGTGTGTCCTCTTATCTGATACACACAACACTAACTACCTTATTATCACTTATTATCATTAGCACCATTTGTTGTTATTATTATTGCTATTATTATTGCTTGGTCTTTATTTCATTAATTTGTTAATTTTTCCAAGTTTGCATAGTACACAAACCTTTGGGATTCTTTCGAACAGAAAGGAAAATTACCTACAGCCATACAATATAATTGCATTGGTGATGAGAGTATATACATATCTAGTGTATGTGTACTGTGGCTGTACATGAGGTATATACTTTATTAATGTACAGTGCATATGTGTGTGTCCTAGCTGTTACACTATAGTCTATGGTACTATTGTTTAAAAGATTTGAGTCACCTATTGTTGCTTAAAGAGGAGTCCCTGTAGTCGAACCATGTGCCAATCTTTACCACACAATTCTATCATCTTTTAATACTCACTTTAAGAAACTTTAGATTTTAGCTGACAGGTAAACCACGATTTCTATCAACACACTCATTTCAAGGAATTGACTAATTGATTTAGTAGTTGATGGATGCTATAGATCAAAGCACCACCTGGAGTGTATAGACATGATGTCAGTATGAGTAAAAGTGAGTGTATTCTGGTGTAGACCCTCTTTGTGGCTGCATGTGTTATAGTACTATAATGTGTGGGGAAGTGTGTTTATGTACATCAAAAGGAAATTCTTAGTAAGTCACTATACATGATACTGGTAGTAATTACAGCACTAATTAGTGGAAATACAATTACAGCTGATACTATTTTGTGTGGAGATTACTACAGATAATAGCAAGTTGTATTGTACATGTAACACTAGTACAGGTCCATAAGTGAACAAATTCTTAGTCTGTAATAGGTAGTATGTACATAAAGTCATAAACACAGATTTGTACTACAAGTAAAATAAAACTATGAAAACATTTTGATGCATATAAAATTGCATGCACAACCATGTCTCCTATATATCACTAAAATCTAAAGCCATGGACATAAAACATTTACAATACATAATACAACACTATTGGTATTACACTAGTGATATGTATCTGTATTATAAAATAATGTATTGTACTTTAAGTTGGTGGAATTGGCAATTGCATGGCAATTTGCAAGCAAAATTACTAATATTAACACTGCCGATCATTAATGTGCATGTTCAGTAATGCATGTATTAAAAACTTCTGATGATAATTTTATATTAAAATTGCCAAAATAAAGCTCCGCCAAAATAATTTACTATACAGTAGATACTGCATTACTGATAGTGACTTAGTGCCTGAATCACAACAAGTGTTTCATTTACTCTCTTATAAACCACATTATATATATAGGTTATACACCGACTAGGAGGGATTAAAATAGTATGAATCCCGACTAGGAGGTGTATAACCTATTTAAACTATATTCATTGGTATTTGAAGATATTCATTGGTGCTTTAAAGATATTCATGGGTGCTTTAAAGATATTCATGGTATTATCACGTGACTTCCCTGAATATTGAAGAGCACGTGGCCCAGAGAGTAGTAGCCAGGCTAGATTTATAGAATCTATGCTAAACTCAGTAGCCTAAAAGAAGAGTCACAGACATGCAGAGCTTGTAGAGACGCCGAGACTCCTGAAGCAAGAGAAGCCAGGCTTGCAGCAGCTAGACTCCTGAAGAGAGAGAGAGAAGACTGACCGCGGACAGAGCTCATAGAGATTTTGGGTCTGTCCGGCGAAGAAGAGTTAGGCTCAATCCAGAAGAGCTAATGAGTCACTTGCTGATAGACATCACCATCTGGCAGCTGACAATAATTATTATTGCTAATTCAATGTTTACTTGCAAAACAATTTCAACTTTAAAAATTTTTTGTTTACTGAGTTGGAGCAGGCTCAGCAGGGAGGTTATACGATTTTAATCCCTCATTAACTCATAAACATCAAAGGGAATTATTCATGATATAGTTTAAACATAAATACACACATACACAGTAATATTGAGGTTATGCACACTCATGACTAACCATATACCAGTACTGAGCATTTATTCAATGTACAGTCATAATAATAGAGTATCATATGTCTGTGATTGTACACATATAATGACTTATCACGTAAGTATGATTGCCATGTAGTCCATAGTAAAGATGAGAGAATGGAGTAGGAGAGATATAAAAACTTTGAGTTAAGCAAATACAGAGTTAAACCACTACAAATAGAAATTGCTTTATAATTAGCTCATTTCCTCTTCAAGGAATTATAGATCATAAATTGAGAATTATACTAGGGCCACTTTGACTTTTAAATCTGCATAATGTAATAACTTTCTTATTTTAAATGCTACAGACAGCGGTTTTTTTGCATTATGATCTTCTCCAAAACCCCGGTATTTTGATATATGATACAACTAGAGCGCAGTTATAGAAAAGGAGAAGTAAAATCAAAGCACATGGACACTTGAAGAGCACTTGACGCCATTACTGCCACCCACGTGCGGTTATCACGTAGGCGGATAAAATAAAATGGCCGCTGCAGCAAGAAGTGGGAAACAGACTTTCAACAATGTACTGGACTCAAAGGAAAGGCTAATACAATTATAGGTAAAGTATAAAGCTATCTTAGCTTCATACATATACATAGGTAAGGAGAAGAACTGCATAATCGTGCAGCAAATGCTAAGATAGGTAGCCATACCTTTTTTTCATTGTCTAAGCCTTTATGCTATGCTTTTGAAGGTAGGATTTGTATATATGCCTCCTAATAACAATACTTACT
>NW_003546552.1:21860-25012 GCF_000090795.2 Amphimedon queenslandica
ATTGATAGAATGAAGGATAAGCAGTTGATATACAGGAACTTGAACCACAGACACAATTTGATGAACCCGAGTCTTTTTATTCTTGTCTGTTGGGAGTTCGGTGATGAATAGATGATGATCACACCATAAGTTACTTGGAGATGCTGCTGTACCTCTCCTAATAAATCTGTGACTGCCCACAACAATGAGAAAGACATCTGACTACTTTTAAACTTTTAATTTACAATATCTTTAGTTTTATTAATAATTATAATACCTGTGATGTGCTGTATTTGAGATAATCATATTCATAGTTGGTATACACAATATAAATAAACACTTAACAAACAATTAGCAGCTACTTCACACGTGACCACCAAACCTGCACTTATAATAACAGTAAAAAGTCAGTGTGGCCCTACTATAGTAAAGATCACATGAACACCATCAGTTATCACAACTATGCATAAGATTTCCATATTTGGAGAACAAGTAGTCAATATAAGTCATCACTCGCAGCCTGCAAGTATACACTAGTCAGTCAGTACAGACAGTAGCTATGTCTCTCCTGTTAGTGGTTGTTCTCTTATTCTTCAGTAGCTCCTGCAGTGTCTCCTCTGGTCAGTATTATGTGTCTGATGACTGCAGTTCAGTTACTCAGTCACCTTGTAATCCTTTATCAGTGTATGCTGGGAATATGTCTCAATACAATAACACCATCTTCTACTTCATTGGAACTAGTGTCATTAACTTTACTGTCACAATGGACTCAGTACAGAATATAACTCTACATGGACTGGACCAGTCTCCTACTATTCACTGTCTGAATTTTAATGCATTTATAGCAGTCACTACCAGCAGTCATGTCAGTTTCAGTAACATAACATTCCACTGCCCCATATATTTGAGATATTCAAGCAATATCACAATTGCTGGTTCTATTTTCAAGATGAGACACTGGTACATGCTTGTCAGCCTCTACAATGTTTTTGATAGTATATTAACATCTTCAATTTTTAATTATGTAGATATATATATAAACTATTATCTACCTCCAGTGTGTTACAATGAATTACACCATTACTCATTAACACTGACTAATGTTACTATGACTAATCGCTACTTAGAGTTTTATATGGATCATGGTACCTCATATAATGTATCAGTTGTTATTGATAATGTCAATATCGTCAGTAGATCAAGCTATGGTGTTTATCATAGTTTTACAAGATCTCTTTTTTCTCTGTATATTACCAATTCATCAGTATCTAACTCAGGGATAGGATTTTTTTCTTCTTTACACATATTTTTACAGCAATTTGAAAACTGTCATATCAAAGGTGTTGAATCACAATCTACTATTGTAATTGAAGACTCCCAATTTAACAAAAATATTGATGGATTATTCTTTAGTACATTTAGATATTACTTTCAATCAAGTAATTATCATATTGATATTACTGTTAAGTCATGTTCAATAAGTGACAGTGATGAGTATGGTTTAGCAATTGGTGGAGCTTTATTACCATCAGCTCAAATCAGTGTTATAGATACTGAACTTGTTGGAAACTGGAGGAATGAGATAGCATGGTGTCTTTCTATCATTCTTAATAACATTACTGTTACAAATAGTCTATCAACAGGACTGGTGATTACAAACTCAGTAGTAACTGTAGAAAATAGATTAGTATTTAAGAATAATACTGGAGTAGTTGGAGGAGGAATGGCAATAAATGGTTCATCTGTTGTGGCCCTATTACCATCAGCTAACTTGGAGTTTATTGATAATCATGCAACTTATAAAGGAGGAGGAATTTATTTGGATAAGAGAACTGGGTATACATTTTTTGGATTGTCACCCATACCTATTACATTACAGGATAATACTGCTGGAGTAGCTGGAAAGGATATATATGGAATTGATTATGGATTGGAACATTCATTTGCTTCAGCATCGGCAAATATTTCAACATCAAGTGATGCAAGTGCATTTGGTCTTTGTGATCCTGACAGTAATCAAGCCACACCAATATTTGATGGTGAGCAACAAAGTGTTTTTCCAGGTCAAACACTCAAATATAATGTTGCTTTATTTGGACGCACTTTTAAAACAAGCTCATATAGTCTTACAGATGGGAGAATAACAATAAAAATCAATGGAACATTGGTTATAGACAAATACATTAATAATTGTTCACTGATTGAGTACACACCAAAATATATCAACTATGGAAGACTTAACATTACACTCATTGTCACTACTGATACACTTTATAGCAAGGAATTGAGTATTCCCTTTATTCTTAATGAGTGTCCTATTGGTTTCAGTGTAAACAGTTCAGGTCTTTGTGATTGCAGTGTTTCAAGAGAGAATGTGACATGTGATATAAATACCCTACACATTACACACAATGGTCTACTGTGGATTGGAACATATCATACCAGTACACTTTTCAATGATAATGAAATCAATCCTAATGCATGCATTATCAATGAGGACTGTCTCCTCTATTGTTCTCCTAATCCTGTTACCTTTCAGTTCAATCACACTGATACTCAATGTGTGGATAATAGAGGACACAGAATGTGTGGATCATGTACAGAGGGACACAGTCTACTAATGGGATCAAACAAGTGTGGACATTGTCATAATAATTACATGATGATAGGTTGGATTGCTCTGTTTGCAGTGATGGGTGTACTACTTGTGGTTCTACTGATTGCTCTCAATTTAACAGTATCAATGGGTACACTCAATGGTCTATTGTTCTATGCTAACATTGTCAAGTTATATGAGCCAGTCTTTTCAAGGAAAGGAGCATTACCAGTATTGAGTCAAGTGATATCATGGATTAACTTAGACTTTGGGTTTGAAATATGTTTTTACAATGGTATGGACAGTTATGCTAAACAATGGCTCCAGTTTGCTTTCCCTCTCTACCTGTGGATCATCATCATTATCATTATACAATTGTGTAAGAGATATGGTAAGATATCAAGACTGATGGGGTCTCATGCTGTTCCTGTTCTATCTACACTCTTCCTTCTCTCATATACTAAACTAGTACGTACTATTGTTATTGTACTACACAAGCGTGAGGTAACTCTTCACTGTACAGATGAGTCAGTAAAATCAGTTAGTTTATGGTATGAGGATCCTAATGTTGATTATG
>NW_003546552.1:25022-33295 GCF_000090795.2 Amphimedon queenslandica
AGTTGACAGTTTCATTCAGTCAAAGCACTTCCTATTGTCAATTCTATTGACAGTGTTAGCTATTGTGCTATCATTGAGTCATTGTTTTGGTGGAGTTTACAAGAAAAGAATGAACAATGTACTTGAAGTTTGGTTCTTGTTTAACTTATGTATCATGGTTGGTCTATCTGTAGCTATTAATGAAGACAGTAAAGTATTGATCTGGTACAATACTTGTTCATCTGTTATCATTTTTAGTTTTATTTTGATTGTTATTTATCATCTTTACCTGCAGTTATCACATATGAAATGTTATGATGCTCTAATTAAGAAGTTACTCAAGAAACAAGATAAAGATGATGATGATCAAGATCTCACCAAATCACATAAAACTGTTGATCAACAAATGAAAGAAATTGTACCAACTTCTACTGATGTTAGACTGAGAGATAATCGTGAATCAGTTGTTGATTTGTTTCAATCATAATTTATCTATTTATTACTATTATTAGCTACTTTATTTTTAGAAGCAGTAACTATAATTAATCTATTCTTCATTACTTTTTAGAATGTTCAGTTTACAGCCTCATACAGTGTGTGGACACTATTGTAATATTAATTAACTATTATTATTATCTTTTGCTGTTTTTGTTACTGCTGCCTTTCATTTTGTGCCTTTAGTTTCTTTTATATCAAGTTATTTCTTTAGTTAATTTGTGGGGAGTTTGATACAAAATAGCAGTCAAGTCAATGTACATACGTAACATGGTAGCATTACTAAGTAGGAGTATAGATATTATAGACTACATAACTACATTATAGGTTGTATAGTCTGTAATATCTATGGATCCATAGATACTGATTGATACTACAAATGTGTTTTTAGCATCTATGATGGATACTATGGTATAGTCTTGCATAGCCAGCCTGCTGCTAATAATAAAATAAAAATAATAATAAAATGAAAATAAAAAATTTGGCAAATTGCTTAACTTTGGTGATTAGCGAATTTTAATTTTGGCAAATGGCTATCAAATTGCCAAATTCGCCAAACTTATTACCTTCTAAAATATCCCGCTACACAGTTGTCTTTCCCTTTCAATCATACATGTACAATACTAGCTCCATGTAATGCATGTGTACATGTACGTACTTGTATGATGCAATTTAAACAAAAATTCAAAATCCCACCTCTCTTTCTCTCTCCTCCCCCATAGGGTAATGGAGTATTGCGTGTGTACGATATGGAGGACAGGTGCTTTGACTCTGATCTCAAGATAATGAACTCTAGGAGAGGAAAGATAGTCCATGTGTCTTGTCTATTGCTAGTGGATTATAACGTTTGGGTTGGATCACTTAATAAAACTATTCATATTCTTGACGTGGAGACACTTTGTCGTAAGTCAATCTGACCAGAATCAAACATGTACACATAGCTATACTGTGCATGTAAAATGTACATGTATATTGTATACATGTAGCTGGCATATTTTTGTGGCCTCAAATTTTCATTTCTTAAATTTTTATTGGAATTTTTGACTTGCAAAATTTTTGTTAATATTTTATTTGATGTTGATAAAATTTAGTGGGATTATTGAGACATTCTGCCGTAAGTCAATCTGGCTGGGGTTTAAAATGTAGCTATGCTTACATGTAAAATGTGCATGTACATGTACATGCACGTACATTTCAAATATGTTTTTCTTTTTTCTGTCTCTTTTTCTACACGTATCTCAACTCTCTAATTTAGAAGATGAGCCAAGAGATCTTGCACTGAGTAAGAGTGAACCAATGATAGTCTGGTCTTTACTTCTTAACGGGACAGTACTTGGATTTGATCCTGAGACTAGGGAGAGAGTTGCTAAAGTTTGTACATACGTGTACACATACACATTTATGTGTATTTATATTTGTGTCTTTATGCTATGAGATCATTTTGGTTTAACCTTTTCAAGTTATAGCCATTTTTTAAATGAGCCAAAATTTGAAAATACAGATGTTTTTTCTGGAAAATGGCGCAAAATCACCTCAAATTTTTATTACTTTTTCTGATGCATATTGATGTCCTTATGGTGTGTAGAAAGTTTGAGCTAATTCCAAATTCAATTTTTGAAGTTACAGGTATTTTAAGAAAATGCCAAAATTCTGAAAAATACTCAAGGCTATATGTTTTTTCCGGAAAATGGCTCAAAAATCACCCCGAATTTTTATTACTTTTTCTGATGCATATTGATGTCCTTATGATGTGTAGAAAGTTTGAGCTAATTCCGACTTCAATTTTTGAAGTTACAGGTATTTTAAGAAAATGTCAAAATTCTGAAAAATACCCAAGGCTATAGCCCATGGTTTTTTCCGGAAAATGGCTCAAAAATCACTCTGAATTTTTATTACTTTTTCTGATGCATATTGATGTCCTTATGATGTGTAGAAAGTTTGAGCTAATTCCGACTTCAATTTTTGAAGTTACAGGTATTTTAAGAAAATTTCAAAATTCTGAAAAATACCCAAGGCTATAGCCCATGGTTTTTTCTGGAAAATGGCTCAAAAATTACCCAGAATTTTTATTACTTTTTCTGATGCATATTGATGTCCTTATGGTGTGTAGAAAGTTTGAGCTAATTCCGACTTCAATTTTTGAAGTTACAGGTATTTTAAGAAAATTTCAAAATTCTGAAAAATACCCAAGGCTATATGTTTTTTCCGGAAAATGGCTCAAAAATCACCCAGAATTTTTATTACTTTTTCTGATGCATATTGATGTCCTTATGATGTGTAGAAAGTTTGAGCTAATTCCGACTTCAATTTTTGAAGTTACAGGTATTTTAAGAAAATGTCAAAATTCTGAAAAATACCCAAGGCTATAGCCCATGGTTTTTTCCGGAAAATGGCTCAAAAATCACTCTGAATTTTTATTACTTTTTCTGATGCATATTGATGTCCTTATGATGTGTAGAAAGTTTGAGCTAATTCCGACTTCAATTTTTGAAGTTACAGGTATTTTAAGAAAATGTCAAAATTCTGAAAAATACCCAAGGCTATAGCCCATGGTTTTTTCCGGAAAATGGCTCAAAAATCACTCTGAATTTTTATTACTTTTTCTGATGCATATTGATGTCCTTATGGTGTGTAGAAGTTTGAGCTAATTCCGACTTCAATTTTTGAAGTTACAGGTATTTTAAGAAAATTTCAAAATTCTGAAAAATACCCAAGGCTATATATTTTTTCTGGAAAATGGCTCCAAAATTACCCAGAATTTTTATTACTTTTTCTGATGCATATTGATGTCCTTATGATGTGTAGAAAGTTTGAGCTGGTTCCGACAACAAAATCCTGAGTTATGACCATCTGACAAAAGGCCACAATTACACATGATTACCACACTTAAGCTCAGTACTACAGTTTCAACTAAATTTCATAATTTTACTAATCCCTCCTCTTCCTCCTCTCTCCTCATAGATTACAGTCCCTAACATGTTACAACATACATTCTGTACCTGCTTCACTGTCTACAGGGACTTCCTTTGGGACGGTTGGTACTAACAGAGGCACCATATCAATACTATCCACTGAATACAGTGAGCAGCAGCTGAGGAATGAGATCGCTTTCACTGAAAGTGGAAAGACGGTTGAAGTGAAGTATCTCGCAGTATCCAGTGAAGATGAAGTAAGCAAATTTTAATACCCTATAGCGGTTTTTCATGGATAAAACTTTTGCAAATTTCAAAGATTTTTAAGATTTGTATAATTACATGTAAATTCCTTGAAAATGTTATAAGATGCCAGAATAGTGGAAATTTGCAAAAAAATTAATTTTGTGAACCTCCGGATACAGGTCATTTGCAAATATTATTACCCTCAAAACAACCTCTGTACACGCCCAAGAGTTGGAACATGGACCAGTCCTGATACAGGCCTGAATCATTACTGATGATCGAGCCTGGACCGAGGATTTGGGGCAATGTCCTGATCCGATATTGACGAATCAGCCACGATTTATGCTGGTGCCAGACCTGATCCGACAACGATAACGATATTCATTAAGCCTCATTATGACGTTTTTCTGTTATGCTCAATTCAATTAATACTTAATTATTATTCATTATTAATTTAAAATGATTTGGAATTATTATTAAAACCAAAAAAAAGATTATAATTGTTTTCTTTATCATAGTCTACCAATGTTCCACAAGTAAGACACTTCATGTTTTGTAACTTAAGACACCTAAAGAGCCATAAATTAAGAAGGCACTAAAATAATAAACTTACATTACTGAGAAATTAATTTCCCAAAATCTCTAACATTAATGAACTCTCGGTTCCATGTAGTGAAGCAGATTTTTCAAAGGTATCTTGTCACACATAGTCCTACAAAGCTTAGTTCCATAACATAACTATAATGAGGCATAAATTCTACAAAAGCAAAGGAACTACATACCTTCCTTAACCAGCATGATGAAGGCAGGTTCACAAAAAAATTCAATGCTATATGAAGTGAACTATAATGACAAATGATGATAATAAATTAAAACACTATGATTAAACTGACCTTAACAAGAGCTTTAAACAAGAAAGTTTCAGTTCATCACAACCTGAATAATGAATTTAGCTTTTCACATGAAATTAAACAAACCTAAGATATTCTTGTCTTGAAACTTAGTGAGATAAGGTAACTATAGAATGTATACTAGTGGCCTTGCTAAATTAATAAATTAATATGAATTAAAGGAGCACCTACTATACTAATATTTCCAGAATAATCTTCCGCATCAAAAATTCTAAGGAAAAGTAACAATTACACACATAATCAATAAACTATTTTACCACACTTGTGACTATCATTCATAAGTCTCTCAGTACAATATCTTCATCATCATGATCACTAATACATTCACCCTAATTAAAAACATAGTTACAATCACATGTAGTGAACCATTTTTACGCCTGATTTCTCATTGTCTTCACTAGTGTCATGATTATTGCAGAAAGGTCTTCTGGCTCTGTTTCAATGCTTGGCTCAATACTAGAAAGTTAACGGAGAATCCATAATGAAAGGTATGTACTTCTAATTATAGTCAATTAAACTGAAGTCATTAATCTCACAATAATAATTAGCCTAAATTTATTATAAGTTTGTTCATGCAGTTTATACCCCTTTGATAATTCCACCCAGGTCTCTACTTTCGTATCATAGAGATTTTGTAGGCAAGATGTGGTAAACTTTAATTGGAAGGTGTCAGTCGTTTTATTTTCCAGTCATGTATCTGCTCAATTAATTTATTTAGCTTGATTGTGTATCTACATGTGCCTACTTTTTACTCAAAATATCGTGTATCCTACTCATGTTTATGTAATAAATGGTTCAAAATAGCCTAAAAATAGTACCGTATTTCCTTAAATAGAAGCCGCATTTGAATAAACGCCGGGGTAGCAATAGAATTAAACTATAAATACGCAACACCAGCCTAGGAGTGACTCAGTAGTCTAGTGGGCAATGCCTGAAGTTCCAAAAGTCAAAAGCTTGAGGCCGCGGGTTCGAATCCCGCTCTGGGCCAAAGTTTTTTTTATTTTTATATATATTTTTTTGGAGGTCCAAGTATCATTTTAGGAAATAGACGCCCGGGCTTTTATTTAAGGAAATACGGTATAACATTTAATGTAGTCCACGGTACTCACATAACATCCAGTGATTTAGCCCTAGTGTATACAGCCAACGAGATTTCTCTTAAAGAGTCAGATTAAGATGATTTTCTTTAACAAAACATGTCAGATAGTCCACGCGGGGCTGCCATCTTGAAAAGCATCGATCTGATCCAGTACTGATATACAGCCTGGACCAGTGCTGATGAACAGACATTACTGTATCAGCTATGACTACATCGGGACTGAAATAGATACTGGTCCAGGCCAGAGCAACAGCCTCGATTCAGCAGTGATGGCCGTCGATGCTGGACCGTTATAGAATCAAACCTGGTCCAGGCCTGATACCCATCATTCACGGATCATGCATGGTAACTCTTGGGTGTGTACAGTAAAACTTCTCTAAAATTAATTAGATTTTTAAATAAATTGTTGTGATACTAAAATCATAGATATTAGAGTAAATGAAAGGGATAGGAAACCACCGTAAAATTTATAGGCATGTCATGCGTTGCCTAGCGACGTATGCAAGTTGTCGTTTTTCTTACCGGGAAACTAGGAAAATGGAGGACCATCACTGGACTTCTTGGCTTATAATTCGTGTCCGATATGGAGTACAGATCCAGTTCCAGATCAGCTGCAAAGATCAAGATCATATCTATCCATTGATACCTGGTTCAGAAGGACTGCACTAATGGTCCGAATGAAATCCTATCTTGAACTCCTACTGTCAAGTTGTCCAAACTGCCGATTTTGTTTTGTACCTTTTTCTGAAAGTCAATTTTATGAACCATCTATTGGTGTTTAAAAGACATTAACCAATGTTATAACCGAGGTCTTGAAACATCTTCTAATAGGAAATATTGTATGGTTTTGATTTCTAAGCAAAAAGTAGACCCAAATTTTGCTTTTGTTTTGTACCCTTAACTCGCCAGTAACAAATACTCTAGCCTTAAACTTTTTTGTATCAGTCTGTACTTCAAATGCGGAGGTCTTCCACATGTTTTGGGGCTTTCCTTCTATTTCATAAATAAAATAAAAATAAATATTCAGTTTTACAATTTCTCACAATTAGAGATAATTTTGAATGATACAAGAGCATAAATATCATATGAAAGAAAATAGAATATTTAGCACAGCCATAAAGAAGGTACTACATAGCAAAGAAGCTATTCATTTTGTTTCTGGAGCTCAGAATGCAGCAGGGAAGTGCCCTTGTCATCACTGCAGGACCTTATTCTAATTTTTCATACACCATTTTACTCTAATAATCCGTTCAATTTAATACGGTATTAGCAACTAGCATTTCCTGCCGGGAACGGTGGTTTCCTATCCCTTTCATTTACTCTACTATCTATGGAAAAAGCTGCCATTTTGACCACACCCACCAAAATTCAAGACGTCATGCACGTCACGTCATTGGATTTTGGTGGGTGTGGTCAAAAATGGCTACTCGTACTCATCAACGACATTCAAAGAAAGATTGTATTCAAACCAATGTTGATTTTTTATTATTTTAATGATATTTAAATACTTTAATATTTTTGTGACATGACTGTAATGAAAAAATACTGATATGATGGTCGTTGGCTGGACGGTTGATACTGGTTTGAATGGATCACGTGAGCTAGTGATAGCCTCAGTGCCTCACCTACATCCTGGTAAGCATGCATATCCTGCGACATGGCCGGCATGAAGTTTCAGTTCTAAAGGAAAAGCAAGTAAGCTCTCTAGACCTTGAGCAGTGGGCATAGACCTCTTACTTTTCCTTGATCTATGTCTTTTCCACTTATAGTTTCCCTTTGTCCGGCTTGCCATAAAGAAACTAAGAAATTGCATCACAACAGTAAGCATGGGTAGTTGTTCAGAATCCTTTTTTGCCTCTTTTTTCAAGCTAGTCTAGCAAACTAGGCTGCAAAAAGTCGTGGCACGACATAACGCTGCTTATAATAATGACTAACGAGAGCTGTTGCACTCATGTCCAGAAATGGAATGTCATTGATAGGAAATTTCTAGTATACTTTCCGGATACTGACTTTTAATTTTATACAGTGTAGTAATGGTAGAATAAGTTCAGCACCTTACAGCTTGAAAAGTAAAGAAGTTGATCAAAGTGCCTCAGTCTATATAGTTTGTTAAACACTATAGCTATTCTTTTGCCAAAATTGATCCTGATCAGTGACTGTTGTGATGGTACCCGACCTTCTAGAAGATACCACTGTCATTGACGCCATTTTTACATTGAGATTAATAATTTTTTGTAATTTTCTCTTTTTTGAAGGGTCAAAACTACAAAACTGTTTATTTTGAGGAGTTTGCCGGAGTGGAAATTTGAAGTAAAACTTTTTTTAAACACAATGGTGTATAAATTATGGGGTAGTATATGCAAAAAAGTGGTACCTGAACTTGGCAAAGTCGTGCAATTTTTGGCTACGGGTTGCATGAATCTCAGCCAGTGCAACACAAACAAGTTTCTCAGTGCCTCAGAACAACTAAATGAACCTTTATAATGATCTTTTTAACAGTTTAAAAACACAGAGAATGTTTAAAGCAAGAATACCATCAAAATTTGCATTCTGACACTGTTAGTGCCACGCTTGCCGTCAAAACGTCAGAATAAGAGGAAAATAGCCCCTGCACTTCAATTATAAGAATCT
>NW_003546552.1:33305-35040 GCF_000090795.2 Amphimedon queenslandica
TAATGAAAGCTAATGATCCCAATGTTTAAATTAGTGTTAGTACATTACTAGGCATGAGAATAAAGGATTATTTCCCCCTGCACAGCAATGGATTTATCTGCATCTGTGCCTCTTATGACGTCAAGTTTAGCCACACCCACCGACAGGAAGTTACATTGAAGCATAGATATTATAGACTACGTAACCAGGATTGGAAACTAGGTCACGTGATCCATTCAAACCAGTACAAACCGGCTGACACAGGGTCCGTGATTGGATTTTGGTGGGTGTGGTCAAAAAATGGCTACTAATCGACAACATTCAAAGGAAGACTGTATTTAAACCAATGTTGATTTTTTGTTATTTTAATAATATTTCAATACTTTAGTGTTTGTGTAACATGACTATAATGAAAAAAATAATGATACCATTGTTATTTTGCAAATATACTGTGATATTGTTCAAATTTCTGTTACTTACAAATTTTCAAAACTTTTTGTACCTGTTGCTCCATTACACGGGCAAAAATAGACTAACAAGATCATTGGAAATGTTTCCACAATCATTGTGCATGGAACTGTCATAGTTTCATTTACTGATTTGCTATGTGAGAGGAGTAATATCTGAAATACTGTTTCTGCGAACAGTCCACTGTCGTACCTGTTACAGCTTTTACAAAACAAGCAGAGGTTTCTCCTTTTGGGTGATGATAGGGTGATATTGTGTGCATGGAATTGGGGGGTTAGCATTTTAATTCATGCATTGTATTTGACTGCAGTACTGCTTTAAAACCAAAAATTCATTATTTCCGCATGAAAAGCAAGCAACATGGTCAAATTTATTCTATTTAATGCCCAATTCAATCACGGACGTTGTCCACCAGGGAATCCTAGTTTCCAATCCCGGTTACGTAGTCTATAATATCTATGATTGAAGCAAGCAAAATGTGCATTTTTGAAGGCTCATATCTCAGTGAATAATTTTTTTAGGACAATGGGAGTTGGAACACATCATTGTTATGATCAGGCAATGATATTAAAACCATAAAATAAATAACCAAAAAATACATTGCAGTTACCCTTTAAAGGAAACGACAGAGTCTCATTTATACTGCCTGACTGTGCCTGTAAGAAATACAGTGAGTTGACCACACCCTTTTAATGAGGTGGGTGGGGTTTATTTTCATTAATGATTTAGGTTTGGTGTGGTACCAAAAGTGGCAAGATATACGTGTTTTCAGCAAGAACAGAGAATAACAGAGATGGGGTAAGATCAGCTATCATGCTTTAAAGTTGCATATAAATGTACATGTACATGTAATTATAGTACAGCTACTACTAGTGCATGTAATTTTGGATGATAATTTTATTTAAGGTAATATTTCCTATGTGCTATATGTCATCCTGTGCATGGAATGAGTAATTTTTTGCAATTTAAGAGTCATTTTGTCAAAATAAAACCTAGTAGCTGCCATTTGCAAAAAAAATGGCAGCTACTAGGTTTTGCATGCTAAATTTGCTGAAAAATTATTGCCCAACTCAACAAATTTAGACTCTCCAAAATTACCAACTGCAAATAAATGTATGTTCCTTTTATGACAAATTCCTTTTACAAAATTATTCTCTCTCTCCCTCCCTCTCCTCTCTCTCTCTCTCTCTCTCTCTCTTTCTCTCTCTCTCTCCAGCCTAAGATTCTTGATGCTCATGATGATAAAGTCCGCTCAATGACTTACACTGATAATGATCTCGTTATTAGT
>NW_003546552.1:36045-39621 GCF_000090795.2 Amphimedon queenslandica
CAGTATTCTCTCCTAGTGATTTTTGGTAAAATAACCTGTACTATAACACTTTAATGGCAAGCTATTGTAGTACAGTCAATTGAAGTACATGTACATTGTACTGATGCATAAATGAACAAATTACTAATATGTACATGAACTCAGGCACACAGATTCCTACTACAAGTACAAATATGAAAATTCTAGGAAAAATTTTAATTATGCATGTGCAGCTGCTTTTTTATCCTGTACATGTCTTCCTAGAATTCCAATTTGTTCAAATACGTGCCAAATTAAAAAATTCAATCCCCACCTGTACATAGATACTGCATATACTGATAGTGGCTTAGTGTATATGAATCACAACAAGTGTTTTATTTACTCTCTTACAGTGGTTGAGAATATTAGTGGAAAATTACAGCTAAATTACAACACAAATTAGCTAATAATTTGTGGGAAGTTTTGTACATATGGCATAAATGAACAAATATTCATAGTATACATGCATGAATACAGATTTGTACTAGATCTACAAATACAAATTTAAAAATTCTAAGAAAAACTCCAAGTCAATATAAAAGTACATGCATGTGTACATAATTTTATAGAATTTTGATTAGTTCAAGTACAAGTCAATTCCCACCTGTTCACATAAACCCCCACATTCCTCTGTAATGAAGCAAAGCAGATACAATTGCAATGTCATTCACTAACTAACTCTCCTCTCCCACTCTCTCCTATATTGTAATTGAGGCATAATTCTATTCTTTAATGATTTTTATTTAATATAAACCACATTATACATAAATACACACATACACAGTAATATTGAGGTTATGTACTCATGACTAACCATATACCAGTAGAGCATTTATTCAATGTACAGTCATATAATGATAGAGTATGTCTGTGATTGTACACATAATGACTTATTATGTAAGTATGATTACCATGCAGTCCATAGTAAAGATGAGAGAATGGAGTAGGAGAGATATAGACTAACAGAAACTGATTGAGTGAAGCAGATACTGACAAAGCAATAGCTGCACTACAAGTATGAGACTATACTATGTGAATTAATATTTCTTTAATTATTTCATCTTTTCTCAAAGATCATAAATTAAAGGATTAGTATAGATAATTATAAATATCATTTATAAAAAGTAAAAATTAATTATTAACAATGACTTGTAGCATAGATATTAGAGTATATTAGAGTATACTCTATTATCTATGCTTGTAGTGTATTGTACTATTAATTAGATTGAGTCTAATCATCACAACTACCGGTATGCATCAATTTCCATATTTGGAGAACAAGTAGCCTATATAAGTCATCACTCATAGCCTGCAAGTATACACTAGTCAGTCAGTACAGACAGTAGCTATGTCTCTCCTGTTAGTGGTTGTTCTCTTATTCTTCAGTAGCTCCTGCAGTGTCTCCTCTGGTCAGTATTATGTGTCTGATGACTGCAGTTCAGTTACTCAGTCACCTTGTAATCCTTTATCAGTGTATGCTGGGAATATGTCTCAATACAATAACACCATCTTCTACTTCATTGGAACTAGTGTCATTAACTTTACTGTCACAATGAACTCAGTACAAAATATAACTCTACATGGACTGGACCAGTTTCCTACTATTCACTGCAAGTATAACGATTACTTTTATTACGATGTAGCAATTTATAAAAGCAGTCATATCAGTTTCAGTAACTTATCTTTCCAGGATTGTAGAATATATTTTGTTTATTCAAGTAACGTTACAATTGCTAGTTCTATTTTTGGTGCGGATGATGTAGCAATCTATGAAAGCAGTCATATCAGTTTTAGTAACTTATTATTCCAGGAATGCAGCATATATTTTGGATATTCAAGTAACATCACAATTGCTAGTTCTGTTTTTAAATACTTGAGATACCTATACAATTTTGTCAGCCTCTTTCGTGTTTTTGACAGTAAGATAACATCTTCAGTTTTTGATAATGCAGGTCTAATTATTGTCTATTATCCTTCTCCAGTGTGTTACAATGAATTACACCATTACTCATTATCACTGATTAATGTTACTGTGACTAATGGCTCCTTAGTGTTTTATATGAATCATGGTACCTCATATAATATATCAGTTCTTATTGATAATGTCAATATCATCAGTTCATCAGAAAATGGTGTTTTTCATCAATTCACAGAATCTCTTTTTTCTCTGTATATTACCCATTCATCAGTATCTAAGTCAGAGATAGGATTTATTTCTTTTTTAGGCACACATTCACAGCAATTTAAAGAGTGTAATATTAAAGGTGTTGAATCACGATCTACTATTGTAATTGAGGATTCCCAATTTTACAACAATGATGATGGATTACTTATTGGTACATTTAGAGATTATATTCAACTAAGTAATTATCATATTGATATTACTCTTAAGTCATGTTCAAGTCATGACAATAGTATTACTGGTTTATTAATTGTTGGAAGTTTATCAACATCAGCTCATATCAGTGTTATAGATACTGAACTTGTTGGAAACTGGAGAAATCAGATAGCAGGGTGTCTTTCTATCATTCTTAATAACACTACTGTTACTAATAGTCTATCAACAGGACTGGTGATTATATCCTCAGTAGTAACTGTAGAAAATAGATTAGTATTTAAGAATAATACTGGAGTAGTCGGAGGAGGAATGGCAATAAATGGTTCATCTGTTGTGGCCCTATCACCATCAGCTAACTTGGAGTTTATTGATAATCATGCAACTTATAAAGGAGGAGGAATTTATTTGGATGACATAAGTCACATAACTGAGAGTGATTATTACTCTTATTCAATTTTCTATTTTTTAGCAACTCTTAACACATTTACATTTAAAGGCAATACTGCTGCAGTAGCTGGAAATGATATATATGGAGTTGATTCTCAATTGGAATATACTGCTTCCTTAACATTAGCAAATCTTTCAACATCAAGTGATGCAAGTGCATTTGCTTTTTGTGATCCTGACAGTAATGAAACCACACCAATATGGCATGATGATGAGCAACAAAGTATTTTTCCAGGTCAACCACTGAAATATAATGTTGCTTTATTTGGACGCACTTTTCATACAAACTCATACAGTCTTACTGATGGTAGATTAACAATAGAAATTAATAGAACAATAGTGATAGACAAATACATTAATAATTGTTCACTGATTGAATACTCACCAAAATATATCGACCATTATGGAGAACATAACATTAAACTCATCATCACTACTGATACATCATATAGCAATGAATCAGGTGTTTCATTTATTTTTAATGAGTGTCCTATTGGTTTCAGTGTAAACAGTTCAGGTGTTTGTGATTGCAGTGTTTCAAGAGAGAATGTCACATGTGATATAAATACCCTACACATTACACACAATGGTCTACTGTGGATTGGAACATATCATACCAGTACACCTTTCAATGATAATGAAACCAATCCTAATGCATGCATTATCAATGAGGACTGTCTCCTCTATTGTTCTCCTAATCCTGTTACCTTTCAGTTCAATCACACTGATACTCAATGTGTGGATAATAGAGGACACAGAATGTGTGGATCATG
>NW_003546552.1:40229-50190 GCF_000090795.2 Amphimedon queenslandica
ATTTTGATTGTTGTTTATCATCTTTACCTGCAGTTATCACATATGAAATGTTATGATGCTCTAATTAAGAAGTTATTCAAGAAACAAGATGAAGATGATAATGATCAAGATGTCATCGATTCACATAAAACTGTTGATCAACAAATGAAGGAAATTGTACCAACTTCTACTGATGTTAGACTGAGAAATAACCGTGAATCAGTTGTTGATTTGTTTCAATCTTAATTTATTTATTTGTTAATATTATTAGCTACTTTAGTTTTAGAAGCAGTTACTATAATTAATCTATTCTTCATTACTTTTTAGAATGTTCAGTTTACAGTCTCATACTGTGTGTGTATACAATTGTGATAATAATTAACTATTATTATTTTTGCTGTTTTTGTTACTATTGCCTTTCATTTTGTGTCTTTAGTTCCTTTTATATCAAGTTATTCCTTTAGTTAATTTGTGGGGACTTTGATACAAAATAGCAGTAAAGTCAATGTACATACGTAACGCAGTAGCATTACTAAGTAGGAGCATAGAAATTATAGACTACCTAACTACGTTATAGGTTATGTAGTCTGTAATATCTATGGATCCATAGATACTACACAACATGAAGGTATGAATGAAGTATGAAGATACTTTAAGTATGAATATAAAATATGAAGATATTATAGTGTGTAATATCTATAGATCCATAGATACTACAAACGTGTTTTTAGTATCTATGATGGATACTATGGTATAGTCTTGCATAGCCAGCCTGCTGCTAATAATAAAATAAAAATAATAATAAAATGAAAATAAAAAAATATTACAAAAAAAGTAATAAAAGAAATTTTAAAAAAATAATGAGAATTAAAAAATACAACCGGTAAAAAATAAAAAAATTAATAAAAATAATAATGAAAAATCAAAATAAATAAAATAAAAAAGTGAAAAAATAAAAATATATTTTTAATAAAAAATAAAGTTAAAAAAATTAAATAATAAATTTACAAAATTAAAAAAATTAAATAAAGAATGAAAATAAATAAAATGAAGAATAAAAAATTAAAATAAAAAAGGATAAAAATCAAAATAAAAAATGAAATACAAAAATTAATAATAAAATATAATAATTTTAAAAATTTGTTTATTAAAAAAATTAAACAAACTAAGAGCTAGATATGTTTATAACTTTCAGTAACTCATAAAAACAGTTACTGGTTGCTACTGATCATAAACCTAAATGGATTATTTTGTAAATTTATTTTTGTGAATCTAAAAATTTTTCAGAATTTTTCCTGCTAAGCATTTGCAAATAAAAAATTTTTGCAAGATGACCTCCTGTATTATTTTAGCAAAATGTGGCAAAGAAATTGTGAATGGAGTTTATTTTTGCGAATTATAACCATCTTTGAAATTAGCAAAATTTGTTATTCACAAATACGTATATTAAATTGGTTCATGGCTTCATGTCACCTGCTGATTTTGGATACTCTTTATGTACTTTTGTTGCTACTATTAGTAATGAATATGCCATTTAATTTAATCATGTTGAAAAGATGTCGTCTTTATGAAAGAGTTATAGAAGATAAATAATGAAGATAAAGAATATAAAACAAAGATAAAGCAGCTTTATTCATATTCCTCTGATGAAGATACTTTAAGTATGAGAACGATAAAGCAGTTTATATTCACTTCTCTTTTGTAGCTGGTTTGCAATAATTATTATTAAGCTAGGCCTGACGTTACTTTGTTGCTGCAATAGAATTTGGTTCTCTATTTTAGTGTAAAGCATGCATCAAAAGGTCAAATAGTCCACACTTTTGATTAAAAATTGACAATACACTGGCCTAACATCATATTGTAATCTAGCCTTGACTCTCTCACTCTCCTTCTTTCTCATAAATATTATTATAGATGCTTTCATTAGTTCTTACTATTGATGCTAGCGGAGCAGCAAAGAATGCAATAGTGACAGCATTGCATATGAATCCAAGGGCCACTACAACTTGTAGGAGTTGGGGTAGATTAAGAACTGTCACATATATAAATAAAACACTCACAACAGCAATGAGGCCATTTCTACCAGGGACAGACTAAAGGGGAAGAAACAGCATCAATACAAAATGATTCTTCTACACAATATGCATAGAAACAGGATATAATATATACTAGAAAAAGTAGTACTAAGTTTGCATGACTTATATAACTTGGAAAAAACAGAAATACTTTACAGTTCCTCTTACTTTATCATTAGTGAATAGGCAGAATATGATGAAATATATTGACTGAAGGACTGAACCAATGAAATTAACAAACATCATTGGATTATCATTCACTACAATGCCCTAACCACATAAACCACCACATTCATCTGTAATGAAGCAAAGCAGATACAATCACAATGTCATTCACTAACTAACTCTCTTCTCTTTCTTTCTCTCTCCTCCTATGATATTATTGTGATTGAGGCGTAATCCTTATGGGTATTTAATGATTATTATTTATATATAAACTACATTATACATAAATACACACATACACAGTAATATTGAGGTAATGCACACTCATGACTAACCATATACCAGTAGAGCATTTTTTTAATGTACAGTCATATAATGATAGAGTATGTCTGTGATTGTACACATAATGACTTATCATGTAAGTATGATTACCATGCAGTCCATAGTAAAGATGAGAGAATGGAGTAGGAGAGATATAGACTAAGAGAAACTGATTGAGTGAAGCAGATACTGACAAAGCAATAGCTGCACTACAAGTATGAGACTATATCATGTCAATTAATATTTCTTTAATTATCTCATCTTCTCTTCAAAGATCATAAGTTAAAGGATTAGTATAGATGATTATAAATATCATTTATAAAAAGTAAAAATTAATTATCATCAATGACTTGTAGTGTATTAATTAGATTGAATCTAATCATTACAACTGTGCATCAGATTTTCATATTTGGAGTATACGTTTTGGTATTTGTTTTTCTTTTGTTCAGATTTGATGTGTGTTTTCTTGTGTTTTAGTGTAAACGAGACCCTTATCCGACTAAAAATATATCAGTTTTAGTTTAAAACGTAGTCATTTAAACCAGGCCTAATTCTTTTATATTTATCTTTTAGAGAGGTGGTGTCACTGTTAATGTAATGAAGTGACTGGACATCATTGTTTACATTGTGTGTGTACCGTATATACTGTGAACCTAATGCGCATCCTCAGTATGCATGTGGTGATTCATTGATTGTATGGTTCTCTCTCTCTTTCTTTGTTACTCCTTTCCTCTTGTTGTTTGTTATTAACATGATCTTCATTACATTAATACACCTGATGAGATGTTAGTTAATTTTGGTTCTGCCATTCCTCCTCCTTCATATGCTGCTACCATTGCACAAGAATACAGTACTGAGCAGTCCTCAATTTATAGTACCAGTACAAGTTACTGATGCTGCTGCTGCTGTGGTTCATGGACAATATGGTATTAATATAAATTTTTACATTGGTTATCATTTATTTTTCTAACAGAAAAAATTCCATCAAAAAACATTGAAGATGCATGATTATGATATTAATACTTCGGTAGAAGATGATACTTGCTCTAGTGATGGTAAGGATTACAATAGTAATATATATTAATAAACATAATATTCTTCATTTTTTAGCTGAAATTGTGCAGCCAAATGCAACATCAGTTCCTTTAGAAAAGGCTGATCTATTACTAAAACATAAAAAATTTAAAAAAAAACAAGATTAAGTAGGATTCTAGAGCNNNTTCNTNNNAAAGTAATGGAAACAAGGATAGGTAGGATTCCGAACGACCAATGAAAATACAAAATGAAAATCCTACTCGTGATGCAAATTCTACTCTACATTGTACTTTCAATGTTATTATGTAAGAATTATGGATCACCTTGCAATGTGGAGTAGAATTTGCGTCACGAGTAGGATTTTCATTTTGTATTTTCATTGGTCGTTCAGAATCCTACCTATCCTTGTTTCCATTACTTTTTTACAAATTTGCTCTAGAATCCTACTTAATCTTGTTTTTTTTTAAATTTTTTATGTTCTTGTTTGTGTTGATTTTTTTAATGATTTATAATATTTTCCAGTTGCCATCGTGATACTTGTTGATTTTACACAAACAATAATTTTCTTTATTATTATTATTATTATTATCATTGTTATGTCTTTACAGCATTTCTGAGCAGGGAGGAGTACAGCATTGAATTGATATGTAGTGAGCTGACTTATCATGACATCACATCAGAACTCATAAATATTCATGAACTATCTTTGTATATAATGCATGCTGTGTAAATTATTATAATCAGTGTTTGGGTGTCAACACGAGGCATCGTTAGCTTTCTCTCTAGTGTAGCAATCCTGTCTAGCTGCCTTACACATACTTATAGCACTCATTTTTGATTTGCTATCGATATAAGCTCACTGAAGAAATATCTACTATACTGATGACAAGTAAAATTAATACTAGTCTTGACAGGAGTCCTTGTTCAAGAAGCAGTGAAAGTATCCATCTTCCCTGCAATCCTGTAGCTATTCCTGTTCTTCCTGTTAAGTTTATATTATCATTGCATTATTATAACATTAATTGTTTGTTTTTTTGAAATAAAATAATTCACTGCACAATACCTTCTCTTAGCTGGAAACCTCCACTAAGTATTGTAATTTGATTCCAAGCATAGCTAGCCTAGCTAGGTTAAAAAAATTGCTTGCTTTTCCCAGTTCTGAGGTCTGAGCATGCGCAACCACGCCCAAATTTTGGAGCACATGCTTCTTTAATTAACAAAATGGCGGCATGAGGTAATTTGGACTAACCCAGCAGACCATAGTATCACTTCTGCCAGCTTGGAGAATGATCTGATGGGACATGGACCTGCGCATAGACTGTTGGAGTAGAATGGTGTAAAAATTAGCTTTTTACTACCAGCCAAGATTGAGATACAAACGGACAACTGGATTGTGAGGAGAAGATGACTAAGATGAAAAAAAGTGGCTGAACAAAACGGCCCGTTTTGCCGATTTAAAACTTTTTTATAGACAAGGTTTAGAGCCACGCTAGTGGTACCAATGGAGTCCTCTGGTCAAGATAAGGTCCTCTAAGAAGTCTGGTAAGCATAGGAGCTCGTTTTCCCGGTATAGCAAGGCTGCAAAAGTCGTGGCAGCCATTTTGTTTTGGGGTGAATCCTACTTAGTAACGCTACCGCGTTACTAATATAATATCAGTGGATGTAAATAGATTCTCACCTGTTCACTTTCCAACAGAAAATTCCTTTGTTAATGAATCACTGAGTATTGAAGAGAAACCAGGAGCACTTGTAACAGGCATTATGTTAAATATTTCTACTGAAGTGGTATAACAATTAATATTATATTCATGACAAACTCCATTGAATTATTTTTTATTATCAACAGGCTGCTACAAGTTGTCAAGTAATGACAAGTAATGAATACAGTACACCAAATGTTTTTGAAGATAATTCAGATTATAAAAATCATGGGGTGAGTACTATTTTAAACAAGACAGTACTTTATTTTGTTTAATTTAGGTACCAGAAGTAATGCCAAGCACTTGTAATAAAGTAAACTTACTAACACAAATTCTCCGTTATTTTTTGTAGTCGTGTGAGCAATCCTTGTTGTGTTGTGTGTCCATATATATATATATATATCATAATTATGACATCATCCTTTGATGTGGTCGGGTTTATATTTTTGTATATATACCTGCTATTCAGAAATGCTGTCATCATTATGAAATATATCCTATATAACATACTAGAACTGGTCAATATACAAAAGATATAGACCTTTGGTGGGTGTCCTCGGATGTGATATAGCCCTCGGGCTATATCACATCCTTGGACACCCACCTCAGGTCTATATTTTTGTATATAGACCTGTTTAGTATGATATATATTATACATATAATACACCAATTTTTTTACTTTATGTAATGTACATTTATTCAATCTTTTTGTTTATTGCTGAATGCATAAAAGCTGGTTTTCATATAATCGATCATACAACAGGTTTTTATAATGCTATTCATAGGTATTTTGTCAGATGATTGTACAGGGGTTTCAGCCCAATTTTGGAGAAAATTTAAAAATTGATAAAAGATACAATTTTGATCAGAATCAGCTCAAACTTTCTACACAACATGCATACGTATTAAAATAAATTGTAGAAACAAAACTTATATCTTGTCATTTTTGGCTAAATTTGGCCAATAGCCCTGTACAGAGATTTTGGCTTGAATTTGAAGCAAATTTAGAAATTTGTAAAAAAATTCAATTTCAATTGGAACCAGCTCAAACTTTTGACACAACATAAATACAGAAAATAGTATAGAAATGAAGATTAACGTTGGAATCTTTTTTCTCTGAATGCAGCTCCTTTGCTTTGCTGGAAAAACTGTAAATAACACCTTTTCCCCATTGAAGACTATAAAATGTATACCTCCATCATGGTGGCCAGAGTAGTTTTTTCATTTACTTTGTCCAAATAAATATCAGTAAAAGTCATCATGCATTTCATTCAGATGGATTTGGTGGATAATGTGTAGGGGCTTGTGTTTATTTACATCAATGAGCAAATTCTTAGTATGTACTATAGTATGCACAGGATTTGTACAAATAAAATTATGTTATTACCCTGTTCTAATGGGATTATACATAATACCAAAATTGATAAATTATGTACTCCTGATAATACTGCCTGTAATTACAGCACTAATTAGTGGAAATACCATTACAGCTAATAGTATTTTGTGGGGAGTTTGCTACAGATAATAGCAAGTCATTATTCATGTACAGGTACATAAATAACAAATTCTTAGTCTGTAGTAGGTAATGTGTACATGAAATCATGAACACAAATTTGTTTTACAAGTACAATTATAAAGTTCTAAAAACATTTTAATCTAATTTAAAAGTGCATGCACGACTAGACGTGTACATGTCTTCCTAGAATTCCAAATTTGTACAAGCACAAATCAATCCCACTTGTAAACAGAAGCAAAGCAGATACCAATCACAATGTCACTCTAACTAATTCTCCTTCTTTCCCCTTATATAATGTAATGAGGTATATCCTTTTCTTTAATGATATACTTTTTAGTATTATATCACTAAAATCTCAAGCCATGTATGGACATAAGACACTTACATTATATAATACAATACTATTATGTACACTAGTGATATATATCTGTATATGAAATAAGGATATAATGCTTTGATTTGGCAGAATTTTGTTTTGGCAAATTGCCAGCAAAATTGCCAATATTAACACCACCAATCATTAATGGACAAATTCAATAGTATACGTGTATACAGAAATTGCCAAATTAAAAGCCACAATTTATGTCTAAATAAAGTACTATACAGTAGATACTGCATATACTGATAGTGACGTAGTACATGAATCACAACAAGTGTTTTATTTACGCTCTTATGAATTACATCATGCATAACTATATACATATACAGTAGTAGGTTATTACCATTAATTGAAGGTACAGTCGTGTTATTATGTCTGTGATTGTACTCATAATGACTTATTATGCAAACATGGCTGGCTAGCCATGTAGTCCTTGTACACAATAAACAAGATGAGAGAATGGAGCAGGAGAAATATAAAGAAAATGATCTAGTTAAGCAAATACAAAGTTAAAGCACCTACTACAAGTTATGTATTTCTTTACAATTAACTCATTGTCTCTCTAATGAATCATAGATCATAAATTGAGAATTATGGTAAAGATGATATCAGTACCATCAATAAAAACTAAATTATGAATATGATCAACTAAAAAGAATGACTTTTCTAGTTAATATTGTATTAATTAATTATGACAACTATGCATCAGATTTCCATATTTGGAGAACAAGTAGCCTATATAAGTCATCACTCACAGCCTGCAAGTATACACTAGTCAGTCAGTACAGAGAGTAGCTATGTCTCTCCTGTTAGTGGTTGTTCTCTTATTCTTCAGTAGCTCCTGCAGTGTCTCCTCTGGTCAGTATTATGTGTCTAATGACTGCAGTTCAGTTACTCAGTCACTTTGTAATCCTTTATCAGTGTATGCTGGGGATATGTCTCAATACAATAACACCATCTTCTACTTCATTGGAACTAGTGTCATTAACTTTAATGTCACAATGGACTCAGTACAGAATATAACTCTACACGGACTGGACCAGTCTCCTACTATTCACTGTATAAATAATGCGTTTATAATAGTCAATACCAGCAGTCATGTCAGTTTCAGTAACTTATCATTCCAGCAATGCAACATATATTTTGTATATTCAAGTAATATCACAATTACTGGTTCTGCATTTGAAAACCTTAAATACAGGTATGTCTGGCTCCTCAATGTTTTTGATAGTAAGATAACATCTTCAGTTTTTGACAATGCAGGTCTAACTATTGTATATAAGCCACCTCCAGTGTGTTACAATGAATTACACCATTACTCATTAACACTGACTAATGTTACTGTGACTAATAGTGGCTTAGGGCTTGGTATGTTCCATGGTACCTCATATAATATATCAGTTGTTATTGATAATGTCAGTATCATCAGTTCATCAGAAATCGGTGTTTTTCATCATTTCACAGGATCTCTTTTTTCTCTGTATATTACCCATTTATCAGTATCTAAGTCAGGGGTAGGATTTGTTTCTTTTTCAGACACACATTTACATTTACAGCAGTTTAAAAATTGTGATATTAAAGGTGTTGAATCACGATCTACTATTGTAATTGAGGATTCCCAATTTTACAACAATGGTCATGGATTATCCTTTGATATATCTAGAGATTATATTCAACTAAGTAATTATCATACTGATATTACTGTTAAGTCATGTTCAAGTCATGACAATAGCATTACTGGTTTATTAATTGTTGGAGGTTTATCAACATCAGCTCATATCAGTATTATAGATACTAAACTTGTTGGAAACTGGAGAAATGAGATAGCAGCCTGTCTTTCTATCCTTCTATATAACATTACTGTTACTAATAGTCTATCAACAGGACTGGTGATTACAGCCTCTGTAGTAACTGTAGAAAATAGATTAGTATTTAAGAATAATACTGGAGTAGTTGGAGGAGGAATGGCAATAAATGGTTCATCTGTTCTGGCCCTATCACCATCAGCTAACTTGGAGTTTATTGATAATCATGCAACTTATAAAGGAGGAGGAATTTATTTGGATGACATAAGTCACATAACTGAGAGGGATTATTACTCTTATTCAATTTTCTATTTTTCAACAACTCTTAACACATTTACATTTAAAGGCAATACTGCTGCAGTAGCTG
Organism: Amphimedon queenslandica; assembly: GCF_000090795.2. Taxonomy (NCBI): domain Eukaryota; kingdom Metazoa; phylum Porifera; class Demospongiae; order Haplosclerida; family Niphatidae; genus Amphimedon; species Amphimedon queenslandica. The sequence continues at coordinate 49,572 of NW_003546552.1, forward strand.
GAAATGATATATATGGAGCCGATTACAAATTGGAAGATACTGCTTCCTTAACATTAGCAAATCTTTCAACATCAAGTGATGCACGTGCATTTGCTTTTTGTGATCCTGACAGTAATGAAACCACACCAATATGGCATGATGATGAGCAACAAAGTGCTTTTCCAGGTCAACCACTGAAATATAATGTTGCTTTATTTGGACGCACTTTTCATACAAGCTCATATAGTCTTACTGATGGGAGAATAACAATAGAAATTAATGGAACAATAGTGATAGACAAATACATTAATAATTGTTCACTGATTGAATACACACCAAAATATATCGACCATTATGGAGAACATAACATTAAATTCATCATCACTACTGATACATCATATAGCAATGAATCAGGTGCTTCATTTATTTTTAATGAGTGTCCTATTGGTTTCAGTGTAAACAGTTCAGGTGTTTGTGATTGCAGTGTTTCAAGAGAGAATGTCACATGTGATATAAATACCCTACACATTACACACAATGGTCTACTGTGGATTGGAACATATCATACCAGTACACCTTTCAATGATAATGAAACCAATCCTAATGCATGCATTATCAATGAGGACTGTCTCCTCTATTG
>NW_003546552.1:52878-114636 GCF_000090795.2 Amphimedon queenslandica
AAATAGTCCACACTTTTGATTAAAAATTGACAATACACTGGCCTAACATCATATTGTAGTCCAGCTNTGATTCACTCACTCTCTTTCTTTCTCATAAATATTATTATAGATGCTTTCATTAGTTCTTACCATTGATGCTAGTGGAGCAGCAAAGAATGCAATAGTGACAGCATTGCATATGAATCCAAGGGCCACTACAACTTGTAGGAGTTGGGGTAGATTAAGAACTGTCACATATATAAATAAAACACTCACAACAGCAACGAGGCCATTTCTACCAGGGACAGACTAAAGGGGAAGAAACAGCATCAATATTAAATGATTCTTATACACAGTAGCATAGAAACAAGATACTGTATACACCATATATTTTGCAGAGATTAAATTTCGAGGTTTTCACGTTTTGGAAAAATTTGCAAAATTAAAATCCGCAAAATAGCATGCTGATTGTATATATGTGTGGTAATTACATTAAAATCTCAAAAAAATTTTTGTTCACAAACACAAAAATGCAGCCAAATCGCGAAATTTCCTACCCGCAAAATATATAGTGTATACGGTATAATATATTGCTAGAAAGAGTAGTACTAATATATTTTACATGTATGTTAGGTTTATTTTTGTAGTCAAAGGTGCATGTTGAGTATAAATTTTTTTGCAAAGATTTCTATACTTGATATTTTGATATTTTTGATATTTGCAGCATTTTTAGATGATTTATATAAATTGGAAAGAGAAACAGAAATGATTTATAGTCTTCCTTACTTTATCATTAGTGAATAGGTAGAATATGATGAAATATATTGACTGAAGGACTGAACCAATGAAATTAACAAACATCATCGGATTATCATTCACTACAATACCATAGAGCAACCACAGGGAGGACCTGAAAAGAAGAAATTATTATTACAAATTTACAAAGTACCTTGAAGCCACTTATTTTTAAGTAGACAAAATTAATATTTGCAATTTGTTAATAGTATTGATTTAACGTGTATTAATTTTTTATGATTTTGCTCATTTTTTCAATTAATAACTATTAATAAACGTAAATTATTAATAAATGTGAGTACTAATTTTGCAATTTTAGAGCCACTTGCAAAAATTAGTACTCGCAAATAGTGGCCTTAAGGTATTATAAATAATTCTGATCTCATATGTACTATTATTGCAAAATCTTTTATTTTATTTTACTTTCTTTTTAAAATACAACCTAATGGTCTAAATAATTATCAGACCATTTTAAAGTACTAAATTAAATTAAATAAAAGAGAATTCATGGCTTACATAAGAGCTCCAGCAAGAAATGGCAAATAGCTACGAGTCCCAACACTTTTCTCTGAAATTATACACCAACAGGTCCATCTATAAATGGGTGTGTGCATCATTACTATAATAAATATATTTTATTTTAAAGTTTTTATTTATCACTTTGTTAGCTAGCAGGAGAACTTACATCCCAGTTGAAGAGAGGCAAATGGTAAAGGTAGCTGATATGAAACCAACCACGTCAGGATCCAGCCAAAGCGTCATTAGATTCATACTCTTTTTGTTTGAAGTTATTGTAGAGATAATGAATAAAAGAATATTAATTCTCCGCCTACTAATTAGCCATACTCATTAAATATTCATATTAAAATATTCTAACCACCGCCTATCTAATTAATTATTCATACCAGGGCTTTTCCCCAGTAAAAATGAGGTATAATGTGCTGTGATCTTAGTCATCTTGCTTACTCTTTTTCCTCTTTCCGTCTCTCTTACTAACCCTTAGCATGTCCTCCACTAACAGAGGCCGTCAACCGGTACACCAAGGAACTGAACGTGGTAACGTTTCTTGCCTGCATTTCGACTATGAAGGAGTCAAAGTAGCTACAAAAGGATTTAATAAGAGCAATAAATTGGGTGAAGGTGGGTTTGGTCCTGTATTTAGAGGAGAACTACTTTCTACTGATGTAGCTATTAAAGTACTGCGTAGGACAAAACCAGTGAGTTTGAGCTTGACCTTAAGCTCAATTGATTATTTATTTGATAGCCACAATTGATTTCAATGTCTATTGTGTTTTGTAAATTGCAATTATAGAAGCATCTTTGGATTGCAATTAGTGCTAATTTTAACCTACACACCTTTTTTACTATTAATAGGGCGATAAAGGAGCATCTGATTTAGCCGATGAGCAGTTTGATGCTGAAATCCAAATACTTTCAAAGTAATTATTGAAAATATTCATCAATTTTAATGTACTCTATGTCTTTCAGGTTTCGTCATCCAAATCTTGTGACATTACTTGGTTATTCAAATGATCCTGGTTTACCAAGGTGTCTCATTTATGAGTTTATGGTCAATGGAACGTTAGAAGATGCACTGGATTTTGGAGTAATTTTAATGCACACATACCACTATGGTCTAAACATTAACATTATGGTATATTATGATATGGTTTAAACATATTGAGAATGATCATTAATTCATTTTAGTATTTTAATTGTTGAATAATTTGTCATAAATTTTTACAGGTTGACAGGAGTAAAGTAGAAGGATCAGAAACTATTGGTCTACCATGGATGGTTAGAATATCAATAGCAATCGATACAGCAAGAGGTCTAAGGTATCTTCATGAAGCTATTAAAGAATCACCATTAGTTCACAGAGACATAAAAAGGTTAGTATACCTTGTTAGTATTTGAGCATTTGACTTCTGATTTACATGTATGTACATGTAGTGCTAATGTTCTATTGGATTTATCGTTCCGTGCAAAAGTTGGAGACTTTGGTCTAGTGAGAGCTATAGGCCATCAGCCTGCAAGTCATGGCATTCGTCAAAGTCAAACCGCTAGAATAGTTGGAACATCAGGTTATATTGCACCTGAATACTACAGAGGAGTCATCACTACTAAACTGGATACTTATGCTTTTGGAGTAGTGAGTAGTTATAGCAAGTACATTCTATTGCAGATAATTTATATGCATGTAGGTATTACTAGAAATACTAACTGGTTTACCAAGTTATGATCCTAAAAGAAATCAAGAGTATTCAGATTTGGTAAAAGAGAGGAAAGATCTAACTTAGACCGCTGGTGTGCATCTTGTTTTATAGGTTACTTTCATTGAAACGATGACAAGAAGAAAAGACTTTCTTCTGGTACAATATGTGGATGGTCTTGCTGGCGATTGGCCTAGCCGCTCTTTCTTTAAATTATTCAGCATTGCCCAAAGGTGCCTGACAGAAAGTCATTTTGACAGACCTGGAATGAATGAGGTAATAATTAATACACTGCATTGTAAATAAATGGATTTTATTTTAAAGATTTATGTTCTACTGGAGGAGCTGTCTTTATTAAGTGGTCAGTTATTTGCAGAAGAAAACAAAACAAAAAAGAAAACCTAATTTTTAATTATATTAATTTTATGTCTGATATTACATTACCATTCCTGTTTGTTGGCAACAGAGACACTAACTTCATTCATGCTTCATGATAGCCCTGCACGTTTTAGGCTAGATACTTTTAAAAACACAAATACTGCAGTTTTTAAAGGACAGTTAATAATAATAATAATAATAATAATAATAATAACTTTACAAGGTGGGACAAAGGGAGTAAAAGAAATGAGTTAGACAAAATATATAGGACCTTGATGGTCTCAGTGAACATAATCAAAGAGCCTAAATAAAAACAGTTAAAAATGTTCCAGATTTGGTGGTAAAGGGTTGCAAGAGCACCGACAGCAGGGACACAAAAAATGGTAGGAACAAGGGACATTACTGTCAAATGAAGATAAAAATTGCGGTTGGAAACTCTTCTTGTGCATCTGGATACTTCATTGCAGTTTGGACAGGACAGGAGTGTCAGTATTAGACTTATAGATTTAGAGTGATGATGGCAGCAGCAGGATTTAGGCTAGATTTGCATTTAACCATTATTTCAGGTGTTGAATAGTAGTTTTGATTAAATGTAATGTACAATGTAAAGAAGACCACACTCAAGTCAAGCCACACCTGCTACTTCTAGCCTTCAGGATAAAATATGTCCACCAGGGGGATGAGTCGACGAACTGTACGTGGTGACATAGATATTGGTGGTAATGTCTCCTGCCTGCACTTTGACTATGAAGCATTAAAGATAGCAACGAAAGACTTTGGACGTGACTGTAAGCTAGGAGAGGGTGGATTTGGTCCTGTATTCAAAGTGTCAATGCTCTTTACTGATGTAGCCATTAAAGTACTGCGTAGAACAAAACCAGTGAGTGTTTTTCACGAGGTTTTTCAGTGTTTTAGTGAATAGTTAATTGAAAGGCAGGGTTTACTGTGTAGTGTATCTGTTTTAACACCATATAGGGTGATAAAGAAGCATCTGATTTAGTCGATGAGCAGTTTGACGCTGAAATCCAAATACTTTCCAAGTAATCATAAATTTACTCCCACGTTTTCATACTTTTACTTGTATGTGATTATTGATTCTTCTGTTCTGGTCTTCATAATTCAGTATTGCATGGTGGCTTAACAAGAACAGCTTTTGACATTGTGCCTATGTTTTCCAGGTTTCGTCATCCTAATCTTGTCACGTTACTTGGTTATTCTAACAAACCTGGTTTACCAAGGTGTCTCATTCATGAGTTTATGGCTAATGGAAGTTTAGAAGATGCACTGGATTTTGGAGTAATTTTTCTATTCACACTTAAGCTCAAACTCAACATGCATTGAATATGAATTTAACTTTAAAGGCCCCATACACTAGGCAACATGTTGCTAGCAACATTTGTAGTTAATTTGATCTTGCAAGCAACATGTTGCCAGAAATAGAACAGCTTTCTATTTCTGGCAACATGTTGGTTACAAGATCAAAGTAACCACAAATGTTGCCAGCAACATGTTGCCTAGTGTATGCCTGGCTTTAATGCATCATTGTGATAATATTATGTCTCATATAGCTTGACCGGAGTAATGTACTGCAATCGCCAACTATTGGCCTACCATGGATGGTTAGGATATCAATAGCTTTGGATGCAGCAAGAGGCCTATGCTACCTTCATGAAGCTATTGCAGAGATAGCAGTAGTTCATAGAAACATTAAAAGGTTAGTAATTTTACTTGCATGTCATTGATATTATTTATGTATAGTGCTAGTGTACTTTTGGATTCATCATTTCATGTAAAAATTGGAGGTTTTGGTCTGGTAAGAGCTATAGGTGATCCTTCCAAGAGTGACATTCGTCAAAGTCAAACTGCCAGGATAGTTGGAACATCAGGTTATATTGCACCTGAATATTACAGAGGAGTCATCACTACTAAACTGGATACTTATTCTTTTGGAGTAGTGAGTAGTTATAGCAAGTATATTCTATTGCAGATTATTAATCTACATGTAGGTATTACTAGAAATACTAACTGGTTTACCAGGTTATGATCCTAACAAAGGTCAAGAATATTCAGATTTGGTAAGAGAGGCCCAAAGCTATCATGAAAATTTATGTTGTGCTTTAGGTTGCATACATAGAAGTAAAGAAAAGCGATCCTAATTTTAGCTTCATACAAATCTCTGACGATTTTGCTGGCGATTGGCCTACTCGCTCATTTTTAAAACTGTTCACAATTGCTGAAAAATGTCTGACAGAAAAAATGACACTGAGGCCTAAAATGAGCGAGGTATATAACTCAATGAAGTCACATTACAAATAATTATGAAATTAATAATAATTATTATATTTTAATTATTATTTTAATTATTACAGGTATATCTTTTACTTGAAGATCTTTCTGTGATGAGCAGTAAATTATTTGCAGAACAAAAACCCGGCAAAAAGCTTTAAAATTTTATCATATCCTTGTACCACTATCATTATGTATTTTCTGTGTGTTGGCAATTGAGCACTGATTTTCCATTGTTGTCTTTTATAATTATTTTTGTGTCAACAATAATAATAATAATAATTTCTGCAATAATGGGTGTGGCTCAAAATTTGATTAGCCACGCCCTTCACAAGCCAGCGCTGCAGCAACAGTGCAACAATTTAAATGGCTGCCGAAAAGGAGCCTGATCTAATTGAAGAGACAGAGGAGGAAGAGGAAATTTGCAATGAACCTCTAGTACTGCAGAACAACGGCCACGACCCCCCACTCACGGAAGAGAAGGTTTCTCTGCTTGACAGCAGAAGCTTTACAGCTAGCTTTAGGAAAGAGAGTGACACACCTGTTCCTCAAATAGGAAGGGAAGATGATCAAACCGAATATGATGACGACAATGACGATGATGATGACAAGTCTCTATTACCAGAAAAATACTCTCGCCTCTCTTTCCTAGACTGTATTGGTCTAAGAGCATTCGTGGCTTCTTATCGCTCCACTAACCCACAAAAGAGAATCACACCATTTGCCATTGTCCTCCTACTGGTCCTCCTCTTGTTATATGTCCTTAATCAAGCTGATAGACTAGTATTAGCCGTCCTCATACCATCCGGTCTTCGTTGCAATGACGATGATAATAATTCCACTTCTGATTCAACCAGTCACTGTCCAGCACCACCTGCTAGTAATGCAAGTGTTAACTCCACAGCATTAAACAGTGACTGTATTTCGTTTGGTGATACAGAGCAAGGTCTATTAACTGGACCTGCTTTTGTTGTAGTCTACGTTATTACTGGCCTGCCTCTCGCTTATCTGGCTGATACAAGGTCACGCCCACTTGTTTTATTGGTAGGCGTTGGTTTCTGGTCTGTGATGGTGTTTTTGACTGGTTTTGTGAAGCAGTTCTGGCAGCTCCTGGTGTTGAGAATAATGTTAGGCATTGGAGAGGTAAGGACTTTATGTATCTTGAGTGGAATCAAATCACGTTTTTATGTTATGCATCAATTTTGAGCTGATTCCGGTTAACATTGATTAGCTGATTGATTTAAAATTTTGGCTCTTAATGATTTGCTGTATTTATTGAGTTGTTTTGAAGTTAAGATGTGCCCATGATAGCCAAACTAAATATAAGATATTGCCAGGTTTCACTTTCAATCTAAACAATGTAAACAAAGAATCGATCTCTATTTTTACAATTTATTATTATTTTTGTTTTATTATTTCTTTTTTTTCTTCAAAGGCTTCCTTCAATCCAGTGGCTTATTCTTTAATGGCTGATTTCTTTCCGGTTCGTAACAGAGCATCAGTCTTCTCTTTTTACAACTATGGAGTGTACTTTGGTAAGAATTAACTGAGACAAAAAAAGAGGAGAGAGAGAGATTGTATAAAATTATTTTTAAATTGAATTTAACAATAATACATGTAACTAAATAATACATGTACATGTACATGTATTACATGTACCTTCCAAGAGTAGATGTATTGCATGTATCTAATGCATTTTAACCATAATAAAGCAGCTATAGTAATAGTTTTAATTTTTATACACATAATTGTTCACATACCAACATTTTTCATTGATTGTAGCTATAAAATGAAATTAATCCATTTGTTTCTTTCTTTCTTCTAAGGTGGTGCTTTTGGTTGGATGTCTGGTGCCATTACAGGAGTCTTAGACTGGAGATGGACATTCAGAATACTTGGTATAGTAGGAATGGGAATGCTACCACTAGCAATGATGGCTTTATGGGAACCAAAGAGGATCAGAGAAAAGAGGAAGAAGAGACTCAGAGGAAAGTCTTATTACACTGTTTGGGTAAGAACAGATACAAGTAGTGAACAATGAACTGCTAAATTAAAATACATATTCTGCTAAAATACATGTACATGTACATGTATAGGGACTATGATTGATTGCTCTTGTACTGCACAGAATTCTTGTGTCAATTTTTATTAATTATATATTGGCCAAAAACCATCATAAACAGCAGGCTATGTAACTGCAGTATAACTTTTACTAATTTTAAATGAATCCTACTTCATGCTACCCCAATGTGTACATGTAGCTAAAATTGATAGTGGAAAAAAGGAACTAAAAACCCAATAATTATACATCTACTCTTCTCATGGTTGAATAATCAACACTATGAGATACAGTAATTGTTACGTATTGTCAACACAGTAATTGTTAGGTACAGTATCAGTGAGATATACAGTAATTGTTTTATTTTTATTATTATGTTTTCAGGAAACATTCAAGTACTTGATAAGATGTCCTCCATACATATTACTAATAATTGCTGGATCAGTGAGAAACATACCAGGCTATGCATTAGGGTACTGGCTACCAACCTATTACTCAAGAGTGTTTCAAGTTGGATCACACGACTATGGGCCCAAGGTCGGGCTTGTTGTTCTCTTTGGTGGAGGATTGGGCTGTTTTTTGGGTGGAGCTTTATCTGACTGGTTAGTTGTATGATTAATATTATTAATTATAACTGATTAATGTTTGTTTAATTGTGAAGGTTATCAAGACATAGGCAGGGAGCCAAGGCTTATGTGATTGCTGTTAGTCAGGTAACTATGGATAGCATTAGCTGCATGCCTGTATTAAGGTCATTCTATACCAGGCTATTCTATTGCTTGCAACCTGTGATGTTGTAAGCAATGCTTTGCCTAGAATAGAACAGCTTTCTATTCTAGGCAATAGTGTTGACTGAAGATCAAAGTAACCACAGTTTGCCTCCAATAGTATTGCCTGGTGTATAGTGGCCTTTACATGTACATGTACATTTTTGATTTTTATCCTTTTCCACCTCTTTCTCTCTTCCATCACTTCACATCCCTTCTCTCTCTCTCTTTTCTTTCACTCTAATTCTCTCCTACCTTTTTCTCTCCTCTTTTAATATATCTTTTTTTCTCTCTCCCCCCTCCTACTCTTTCTTTTTCTTTTTTCTCTCTCTTCCTTTCTCTCTCTCAGGTGCTAGCAGCTCCAGCCATTATTGGTGTCCTAATGGTGGACTCACCCACCACCTCTTATGGTTTATTATTCATTGCCTATGTGACAGCTGAGACATGGCTCGGACCAGCAGCTGCTTTAGTTCAAGTAAATAACACGAATAAAGAAATCATTATAATACCTCCATACATCATGTAGTGTGACAAAAGCAGTTCAATTGCAATGAGTATTTTTCATTAACTTTATATTGTATGGCCCAATGACTTCTTTGTGTGTGTGTATACATGTAATGTACACTCAATGATGTGATAAGTACATGTACATGTATACTGGTATGTGTGTGGTTGTTTGTATAGTGCTAATGTTACTGATACCTTTACTGTTTTGTTTGTTGTTTTTGGTTCTGTAGGATATCACTCTGCCTGGGATGAGAGCCCAAGCCTCTGCTGTGTACATTGGTGTAATCTCAATAGTGGCCAGCATTGGACCAGTACTGGTAGGAGGAGAGAGAGGGAGAGAGGGAGGGAGGGAGAGAAGAGAGAGAGAGAATGAATAGCAGATAAGAATACATAAAGGAGGAGTGAGTAATGAAGAAGTCCCTATGTATAGACTACATCTACTGTATGTGGGTACAATGTTATGACTTCCTTGTTGCCATAAGATAGTGTTATTTAATCAACGACCTACATATACTGCTAATATAATCAATAATTGTTGATAAAGATACGTGTGCAGATAATCCCAGCGTCTTCTAATTGTGATAGTTATTCTAGCACTTAAAGCTAACTGCTAAGCCCTCTACCGTAGGCTCAAATCATGTGTTATAGTTTCAGTATCGCCTTATTGGAGATTTACACATGATGCATGCATGCATGCATAAGAAGAATTAGATGTAGCCACACACATACTCATGCCACTACCTGGCGATATAACTACAACTTGCAATCATACATGTACATGTACATGTACATAATTGGCAAGAGGTACATATTGGCTGTATACACGTACATGTACCAACTATTGAAACAATGGTACATAATAACTGGTGTTGATCAATATTTACTAATAAAGCACAAATACATTTATTTATGCCTTCATACCATCCCTTGTAGGTTCCTCTGTTTTCTGATCATGTCCCTGCCTTTTCTGACTGTCTTGGTTTACGTTATGCTCTCCTTTGCACTGTTCCTACCTTTTACTTCATCTCTGCTTTGATTTTCGGCTCACTTGGTCTAGTAATGAAGTACTGGGCACAGAAACATAAGAACAAATCTGGTAGCTATGCTATTTTTACCGACGCCATTGCTACTAGCAACGAGAATGGGAAGGCCACCTAGCAACTATTTTCCGTATGAATAATAATAGCAATAATGATCTATTTGTATTTTTTTATAATTTTTGATTGTGCACAGGTATTTTTATATAATTTTTGTTGAATTTTGTATCCTATTCTTCTTGTAATTATTTTTTTATTAAAATAAATTTTAATTTTAGCAACAAAGGTCAGTGAAGTCACGCCTCCAGTGATGGGTAACAGAACCAGTCCTGTCTTTATTATTCTCTATGCTCTTCAATGGTTCTGAAGCGAGGGATGGCTCTTTTGAGACGAACAAGGCGTAAAGGAATAGTCCTACTCGCCATCATATGTATATCCTCCTCCACACTCCTCAGGATATTCATACAAGGCGAACGCATGTACAACCAGTATTACCAGGAGTCTTCCCAAGTAATTCGAAGCGGTCCTGCGGCCCAGGACTTGGATCTACAGCTTCTACCAAAGACCCTACCAACTAATAACTCGAGAACGGAGTCCTTGTACTCGTCGCTTTATCCCTGCAATTCGAAGCACTGCTTGGACCGCTTGTCCACCGAGGACTTTGCCCTGTACAATAAGTGTACCAATAGCGCTGCTAAAAGAGGGCCGGTGTTAAGCTTCGGTTGTCACTTCATTAACGGCTCCAGAAGGAGCCCGGTTGCCCTAGTCTCCTTCCCTGGTAGTGGTAATACATGGGTACGTGGTCTACTGGAGCTAGCTACCAGCATATGCACTGGGTCTATTTATTGCGACCGCGAGCTGAGAGCAAAAGACTTCACCGGTGAAGGCCTGTACAGTGGCTCTGCCCTAGTTGTGAAGACCCATCGGTATAACATATACTTTGGTTCAAGGGTCCGTCGCCAGAAACCGTTGTTCTCCAGTGCTGTGTTTTTAGTACGAGATCCATTTGATGCTCTTGTCTCTGAGCGAAACAGGGAAGTGTCTAAAATGAAAAATGTGTCTGTTTTTTATCAAGTGAATGGCTCCAGCAGTCACATAGGTGTTGTGGAAGAGGATAGCTTTGGTAAGAGCGGGAGGAAGAGGGAAGAGGAAATAACTCAAAAGTGTAGATACTTTATGTAACTGATGATGTAGCTTAGAATGGAATGCAAGATAGAGGAATGTCTAGTGTGTGAAGTGTATTTCAAATATTGCTGTTAAAGTATTTATTGACCATCAAAGCCTAAACTAACAAGTTAATCGGGTTTTGCCTTTAATTTCTGACAATAATACTTGTGATAATAAGAATGTTATAATCTAATTTTTGGTCACATTACAAACAGACTGAGCCTTTTATTTATGTCTGTGGTTCAAGTCTTCTTTTGACTCTTACCTCACATCTTTCATTGACTGAATATTCTCTAGTAACACATTATAAGTCACTGCATACTGCACTGCTGATAGTATCACTGCTGCCAACTAGCTACAACAAGGATAGTCTGTAGTACCTTGTTTATTGTTTGCAGTGTAATCCTATTGAGGGTACAATTTCAATAGCAGTCCTCATAGCTCCAAAAAATAATGTATAACCAGTTGCTTTTTAGCTGTAAAAGTATTAGATTTTTAATTGTAACTAATTATTAGATTTTAAATTTTAATGTCACTGTCTTTGTAATAATAATATTATCGTAATTATTATTTTTAGGTGAGAATAAGGAATGGGATCGCTTTGTGAACATCAAGATTAACTGGTGGAGCAAGCTAATACAGTATTGGGTGGTGAATTCCAGTGTACCAGTACTAGTGGTAAAGTTTGAGGACCTGAAACAAGATCCTGTACAAGAGGTAAAGAGGATACTGGACTTCATTAATTATCATCAACTAACTGTTGAGGAACTGAGCCTTAAGATGAAAGATGGATTCAAGTAAGGGAGAGGGGAGAGAGAAGTTTAATGAGATGGCTTCAAAATATTTTTAGTGTGACTGGAAGTACTGAAAGAGAATAAAACCAAATTCTATTACCATATAGCGGGTTATATTTTGTCTGGAAAAATGTTTGTTCTAAGCAGGATTAAAAAAATTTTGTTTGTTTTATTTTTATTCTGAGCAGCCATTTTGGACACGTGGTATTAAAGAAACACCTTTTTTGTTTGGAAAATGTTTGTTTCACAGGAGATGAGAACGAAAAGACTAAAATTAAACTCTGACCGCTATATGATATTGTATTAAACCATTAACTTCCAGTTATAAAAATTTAAGCTCATCTTTAAGAAGTATATATAACTATTTTTATTTTATTTTCTGTTTGTTTTTATTTTCGTAGCAAATATCGGAGGCCAAAGCAGAAAAAAAGGATAAAACATTTTACTAAAAAGCAAATAGAGACAATCAATCATCACATACAGCTAGTTGTGTCTCAGCTACGGATTAAGAACAAGTACAGAAACAACATACTCTCACATTACATAAGACTAGCCGACTAGCATCACTCTCCATTTCAAATATATTACATTAATATATTATTGTAAAGCATCATCATCATCATTATTCATTATTATAATTATACTTATCTATTGTTAGAAATTTGATACAATTATGGTGTTCAAATTAATTGTCAAAGCTATAGCTTGCTTGATGTCCAGGTCTATAGCCAGGGGGTGATTGAGGTGCCTTTTACATTAATATTTTTGTTCAAATTGTTTGTGCTTCAATCAAACATGTATTTTTGATATTTTGTGTCCATCCAGGCCTACTTGCCACCCATTCTCATATTTTGTTGCCCCCTTTTGTAACCCTAGCTATGGGCCTGCGATGTGCATGAAACATTGTGTAGTACTATGCTACTATAGTGTCATACATTCTCTTCCTGGTTAACATAGTATTATGCTGCTTTCTCAAGCTTGTGTGGTATGTAGATCTGATAAAATTAAAAAGGTGGAGTTCTTTTTATTAATCCAACAATAATTGCAGGGACATGGTTGAAGCACAAAATGGCCAGGTTCAGAATGGGTTATTTTTGCTGCTTTGCTCTGTTTAATTTGCTCTTCGTGTCACTATTCTTCACCAAATTCCTCACCTTCTTGTTTTCTATCTACAGTGAAGGCTTAGAGACTCCTCAGATGATTGAGAGCAGCTACAGAGACATAGAGACAGCCTTCCTCCCTCCAAAGCTAACCCCTTGCTACCAGACTGATCCAAAGTGTCTGAGCCTTCTCTCTAAAGCGGAGAGAGACACTTACGAGTCTTGTACTCGCGGAGTTAGAAAATCACTGCAAAAACTCAGACCAGTGAAAGATGGGGACTGTCGTTTCGTCAGTAGCTCCTCATCTTCCTCATCAAACGTTAGAAGAGGACCAGTAGCACTGGCTTCCTTTCCTGGCAGTGGTAACACGTGGCTTAGAGGACTCTTAGAACTAGCCACTGGTGTATGCACTGGTTCTGTTTATTGTCACGCTCATTTTAGGATAAGGGGCTTCAATGGAGAAGGGGTCCACAGTGGATCGACGCTTGTCGTTAAAACTCACGAGTATACTTACTCGTCTCAGTTTGTGTCCACAGTCTTTATCATTCGTAATCCTTATCATGCTATCATTGCAGGAAGGACCACAGACCTTTTGGAAATAAGTAATGATACGGATCCAAATGACTCACATCTTAAAGTCCTCAGAAACAAGCAAAAATATTTTGGTGAGTTGACCAAATTTTGCCAAAATTGAAAAGTAGAGATTTCTCTATTTTTATAATTTTTTCTGATACTTATATATGTTCTTATGTTGTGTAGAAAGTTTGAGCTGATTCTGATCAAATTTGGTTTTTTTACAAATTTTAAAAGTTGATCAAATATTGGGTCAAAATCCAATGACTGGACATTATAAATTGAACTTTTGCGTAAAAATGTTCTATCACCTTTACAAATCAAGTTTTATTTTTCCTGTCATCGAAACAATAAGTATTAATTAAGGCCATGTTTACACAGCAACGAAAATGATGCAATCTATATAGTTTTGTGCCTGTTTTATGCTTCTGCTTACACAGAAAGGAATGAAAACAAGGTAGAATCTGGAAACGAAAATGGTGTTCTAAGTGGATACTTTAAAAACGATGCGTTTTCCGTTGCTGTGTAAACGTAGCCTAAATCATGCTATGTTTATTTTGTCATTTAGAATAAAGAGTTTATCATTATAGTTTTATGTCTAATAGGATATAACAATAAAGACTGGGATGACTACTTAAACTATCACATTAAGTGGTGGAGCAAGCTGATACGGTATTGGGTGGTGGGCTCCAGTGTACCAGTACTAGTGGTGAAGTTTGAGGACCTGAAACAAGATCCTGTGCAAGAGGTAAAGAGGATACTGGACTTCATTAATTATCAACAACTAACTGTTGAGGAACTGAGCCTTAAGATGAAAGATGGATTCAAGTAAGAACCAGAGTGAATGTATTAGTGAACTTATCAATAATATGTAACAGAAAAGGTACCATTTAGCTGATAATTAAAGGTCAACTTGTACATACCACCTAGTTGAACTTATCTTTTTGGACAGAGTGCAAAAAGATTTTAACTTCTGCAAACAGTGCTTTTTCAAAAAAAAACCCTGCAATCTGACACTTTTTTCACTTTAAAGATGAATTTGATTAACCACCAAATGGTGCCTTCTATCATATTATTTAGACTGATCAATATTATTAAATACATGCATTTTTTACTACAACCTATAGTGCATTTCATAGAAACAAGACAGTTCCTGATGATATTAATAGGCTCTACACAAAGCAACAGATTCACATTGTGAATGAGCACATTAAGAAAGCTGAGGCAGCCATAAAGAGAAGCAAAACGGGACAGAATATATCAATAGTATCATATCTACAAAAATTATAGTGACACTCAGATATATCTATTATTTATTAGCACGATTCATTGATTAAATATCAGGATTTAATTTATATTTCAATCATATCAAATTTTACAGACAATTGTGATAAAGTATCAATACCGTATAGCGGGTAAATTTGGAGGGGCAAAATTTTGGTGATTGGCGTATTTTAATTTGGCAAATTTGTGGTCAAGTGCCATTGAGCATGCGTATAATGGCTCAAAATGGCGGATTTTAATTTTGGCGAATGGCTATCAAAACGCCAAATTTGCCAAATTTAATCCCCTCCAAAATTTCCCGCTATACAGTACTTCCTCTGCACAATAATGTGGCATAAAATTTTTTGACAAGCTCATAAAGTGAATTTAAACATAATTATTTATTGTAACAATAATTTTTGCGAAATATTTTCTCTCGATCCCTATTATAATATATAGTCATATTCTGCTGATGATAAACGGGTTAAAAATACTCTGGCGCTACTTGTCCTGTTAGTAACTGATACATGATAGTGGGCATCGTCCTTATGTGTAGCTAGAAAAAAGAAAAGAGAGTAGAAGAGAGAGAGAGAGGGAGGGGTAAGAATGATAAATGAACTAAAAGGTACAATAAACAACATTTTGCTATAGTAACATTTTTGATCTTGTAAGCAACATGTTGCCTAGAATAGATAGTTGTTCTATTCTTGACAATAATTATGTTCCTTACAAGATCAAAGTTCACAAGACATGTTGTTGCCTAGCTGAATAAATATAAAAGAATGTTCTAATAGAATTAACATTTGATCTATTCAGAGGATTAGTCACAAGAGGATACAGCTTAAAGCTTTCCATACATACATACTATTATGGCATTATACAGCTACTGTATGGAGCTATACTGTTATTATGGTACTAATAATACATTGTATACTGGTATGGTTGATAATCTGCTTACATCTCCAACTGTTGTGGATAGCATGTGGACTATCTCCTCGTGTGTGATACCCACAGTACTGGTACCATTGATCTCAATAATCCTGTGACCTACTCTGATACCACTCCTCTCAGCTATTGACCCTCTCCATAGAGAACATATTTGAGAGAGAGAGGGAGAAAGAGGTGTGGAAGGGAGAGAGAGGGAGAGAGAGAGAGAGAGAGGGAGGGAGGGAGGGAGAGAGAGAGAGGGGTGAGGGAGAGAGAGAGAGAGGGAGGGAGATAGGAAGAGAAGGAGGGAGAGAAAGAGAGAGAGGAGAAAGAAGCAGGGGAATAAAGAAGCATGTAAAGAGAAAGGATACAATAACAGGTATTGTTGTCTTTATTTACTAACATTTCCTTCTTTAACTGAGAACCCCAGCTGGAACTTCAGGTCTGGTCTCATGATAGTAACGTCAACCACAGCAGGACAGCTGCACGTGGTCATCTTTACTAAAGTCAAATTACGACATTTCTAGAAAGAAAAGACAAGAGGTCTAACTTTAAATCAAAATGTACATGTATATGTACTTGCATAGTACCGTACAGAAGGAAATTTTGGAGGGACTAAATTTTGGCGAATTGCTAAACTTTGGTGATTGGCGAATTTGTGGCCACGTGCCATTGAGCATGCGTATAATGGCTCAAAATGGCGAATTTTTATTTTGGCGAATGGCTATCAAAACGCCAAATTCGCCAAATTTAACTACCTCCAAAATTTCCTTCCGTACGGTATTGTATTATACATATTAAGAATGACACTGGGCCATATGCTAGTACACTATAAGCTCATTACAGACCTAATTGATGTACAACCTGACATAATTCACAGCTGCTGCATAGCAAAGGAAGCAGCTAATTTTTGAAAATAACAATAATCCACAATATAGCCACTACCTGTACATACCATTATGTAAAGTCAAGAGTGGATACCGTATAGCGGGAAATTTTGGAGGGGATTAAATTTGGCGAATTTGGCGTTTTGATAGCCATTCGGCAAAATAAAAATCCACCAATTTGAGCCATTATATGCATGCTCAATGGCACGTGGCCACAAATTCGCCAAATTAAAAGTCAAAGTTTAGCAATTCGCCAAAATTTAGCCCCTCCAAATTTACCCTCTATACGGTAATTGGTAAAGTAGAGTCCTTGAGTTGCTTTCAATGGCATCTGTACATGCAATTCTTGGCAAATTTTTACAATTTGATTCTTTTTTAATACAACAAACTTTTCACTTTTAAAACAAAACCCACTCCCAGTGCTGGATACCTTAATCTGGTCAATGGCTACTCTCAGTGGCATTCCAACTAGACTGACTCCATTGATGGAGAGGATCTGGTCCCCAACGTTAAGTAGGTTTGATCTACCAGCTGCTCCAGTCTTGTTCATGTGAGCTACTATACATGATGGAATGACTGATCCATAGCCTGAGTCAATCACCACTAGGCCTAGTATATCGCCCTTTGGTTTAGCAAATGTAATCTGTCATGAAAGAAAGAAGAGAAGAATATAGAATAATTAGTAACGCGGTAGCGTTACTAAGTAGGATTCACCCCCAAACAAAATGGCTGCCACGACTTTTGCAGCCTTGCTATACCGGGAAAACGAGCTCCTATGCTTACCAGACTTCTTATAAAATTTAAAGTTGCTTCAAAATACGGCTAATGACCCTGTACTAGCTATCTATTATCAAAAATGGA
Source organism: Amphimedon queenslandica (assembly GCF_000090795.2). Taxonomy (NCBI): domain Eukaryota; kingdom Metazoa; phylum Porifera; class Demospongiae; order Haplosclerida; family Niphatidae; genus Amphimedon; species Amphimedon queenslandica. The sequence goes on from NW_003546552.1 coordinate 70,472, forward strand.
TAGAAAAGAATTCTACATTTTTCATAATTTTTTGATATGCATGTACATGTACATGTTTGTAGACTGTTTGAGCTGATTTTAAACAAAAATCAAAGTGGCTCCAAAACAAAGGTGGCACGAGTACAGTACACTGTATTTTTTAAATGCTTATAACTTGAAAATTTTTAGTTGGAATCAGCTCAAACTTTCTATGTAGCATAAGGACATGAATATGTATCAGAAAATGTAACAAAAATTTGGGGTGATTTCAGAGCCATTTTTTGAAAAAAACCATGGGCTATAGTACAGGGTATTTTTCAGAATTTTGGCATTTTCTTGAAATGGCCGTATCTTAAAAATTTTTAGTTGGAATCAGCTCAAACTTTCTATGTAGCATAAGGACATCAATATGTATCGGAAAATGTAACAAAAATTTGGGGTAATTTCGGAGCCATTTTTTGGAAAAAAAACCATGGGCTATAGTACAGGGTATTTTTCAGAATTTTGGCATTTTCTTGAAATGGCCGTATCTTGAAAATTTTTAGTCGGAATCAGCTCAAACTTTCTATGTAGCATAAGGACATCAATATGTATCGGAAAATGTAACAAAAATTTGGGGTGAATTTGGAGCCATTTTTTGGAAAAAACCATGGGCTATAGTACAGGGTATTTTTCAGAATTTTAGTGTTTTCTTGAAATGGCCGTATCTTGAAAATTTGAAGTCGGAATCAGCTCAAACTTTCTACACAGCACAAGGACATCAATATGTATCAGAAAATGTAATAAAAATTTGGGGTGATTTCGGAGCCATTTTTTGGAAAAAAACCATGGGCTATAGTACAGGGTATTTTTCAGAAAAAGTACCAAAATATTGAATATAGTGCAGTCAAAGGATCAAATAAATTGCTATAACTCTTACTTCTCTCGTCTTATTATCATCTTTAAATGAATTCAAATCAGCTTCCGATTTAGTCTGGGAATTAAGGACGTGATTATACTCAAACTGATCCAAAGACTCCTCCTAATCATAAATATTAGCATCAAATCTCACCCACCCCCTTTCCGCTAAACCTCACCTTGATACCATGTGACTTTAGGTACTCTTTATAGGCTGTACTGAAAGCCTGTCCTATGACCATTGCAACTATTCTGGGCTAAAAAAGAAGAAGTAACAAAGAAATAGAAGTTGTATTATTATTCTTATTCCTACATCTTCAGTGTCCAGTACGTGACAAGTTAATTTGAGTTGTTGTCCAGGTGATGATGGTATCGTCCTGTGTGCCATTATCACCAGTGATCCCTCAATGTCTGCAACGTAGGATACAGTTCTTAGTGGGTGAGTCATTAGATCAACCTCGAAAAAAAAGAAAAAAATAACAATGTAGTTATACTGTATAATAGAAGGAAAAAAAAACGTGTCAGCGCCCGGGTTCGAACCGGGGACCTTGTGCGTGTGAGGCACACGTGATAACCGCTACACTACGCTGACAACTCATGAGCATTCCTTGCAGGATATTGAGTATTTATATTTACCTGGGTCTTTTTATCTGCTATGACAATAGTTTTAGTACTGATCTTTAGCTCAACATCAATTCTTGGTTGTGTTTCATTTTCTGGGTCCTAGAAGAAGAAAAAATTAAAAGCAGGGGGAATCCATGGCTCACCTTAAATAACTTCACAGCTTCTCTTGCTTGCTGCATTCGTACCGTCTTTTGTGAAGTGGAGAAGATTATTGGAGTAGAGCCAAGATACTGAAAAGGAAAAACAGAAAAAAGAGTAACAATACATGGGAAAAAAAGAGTAAAATAACATATATTATATACATATGTATATATAACAAAATTAATTATGGTACTGCTTGCAGGGAATGCTAATTTTGCTAAGTAAAAACACGACCATTTACAAGCTAAACAACACCTGAACCAAGAAAGCATTAAAACTATTTAAGGCATTTATCTTTGAGCATAAAAGTGCCGTCACTAAAAGTACAGAAACATTCACATAATATATGTGTAGGTACATAACATAACATATCGTATAGCAGGGAATTTTTGGAGAAGCTAAATTTTGGCAAAATTCCTAACTTTTGATGATTGGTGGTTTTTAATTTGGAGAATTTGTGGCCATGTGCCATTGAACATGAGTAAACATGGTACAAAATGGTGGATTTAATTTTGAGCAAATGCTGTCAAATGCAAAATTTGCCAAAATTTCCCCTTCTAAAATTACAACCTATACAATATAATTTGTAATAAATGAATTACTGTACTTGTGCCTGGTAGACTACTCCTGTCACTAATTGTTCTGTGGTTAGCTGGGGCAGTCCTGGTATTGAGGCTACAATACAAAAAATACAAATTCAACAACTAATAATTATTATTGTCATTTACTAGAAGTGGGTGAAGATACTTCTGTAGGAGATTCTCCCTATGGAATATAATAATTAATTCTCCATTACAAAAACACTCTCTCTCTTTCTCCTCTTACTTCACGATGATCCTCTGATAATTCAACTTGTACTAGTTCCCTGTGATCGGTGGTATCACTTGATATTTCAAATCGCTCAACGTCCTCCGAAAATCTAACCGTTCGCACCTCCGGTCTCCTAGCAACCCCGTCCTCTTCAGTGGGCGTGGCCTCACGCCCATCCTCCTCCCCTGGACTCGTCTCATCCTCTCTAGTGGGCGTGGCTTCCTTGTCTCCATTTTCCGTATTTTGTTCCTCATTGGTGGGCGTGGACTCTCTATCCTGTACAGGCGAAGCGTCACCCTCAGATTGAGTGACCAATCCATTGCTCTTTCCGACTTCTTCCAATCCACCATTACCCTCTACCTCATTCCCTCTCTCTCCATTCTCATCTTGTTCATTATCATTAGTCTCAGCAGTTTCATTACGACCTTCATCGCCGTTACTTTCTCTCTCATCGCTGTCCCCTCCATTTGTTTTCTCTTCTTCTTTACTCCCATTTTCCTTTCCTTCTTCTTTACTTCCATTCTCTCCTTCTTTGTCTCCATTCTCTCCTTCATCGTCTCCATTCTCTCCTTTTTCTTCCTCTCCTCCTTTAGTCTTCTTCTCGGTCTCATCTTCTTTCTTTCTTTCATCCACTACTTGGCCAGTCACCGATCCATTTTCTCCATTCTTTAAAGGGACTCCTTCCTCCTCTTTCTCTCCTCCTGCCTCATTTCCCGACGGCTCGTTCTTCCCGATAGGAGGAGTGTTTCCTTCTTCTCTAGTTTCAATGACCTCTTCTTCATTTGTACCTTCCATTGTTCAGTAAATTTTAACCCTTTTATGTTATGATCCCAAATCTGCTAGTCAGTCCTCGCTACGTTGATGCTCTATGCTACCAAAGCATCGAAGACAATGAGACTCAAGAGAGAAATGAAGAATGGATTTTACAAGAGAGATTTCAGAGAAAATTAATTATCACTTTCTATCTTGATTTTTCTTTATTATTATTGGGCCTCCCTTTAAATAGAGTCGGCAACAATGAATTTGATTGTTTACGGTAGGGTGGAGCTGCCCCATGAATGATGAAGAAAAATGGTAACACATTTTGAGGTGTAAGTTGGAGGCATAGAAACAATCTCACGCCTTGGTTTCATATAAATGAGGGAGCGCAGACCCAATTAAAAGACATGGATAGAACTGTAAGTCCCTGTCACGCTCTTAAATAAGACTTGACTCTCTTCTTATCGCAAGGAACGAGAAGTAGCCAGGACTCCAGTCAAATCACGCATACCCATTCCTACAAGGGAAGCTGGGCATACAGGTGCTAGGACAAGTAGTTCTCCTCCTGTTACTAGCCCTTTTCAAACTCCTTTAGCTAGTCCAAGCCGCATACCAGGTAAATTGATCACTGCTTTGTTTACATTGTTTACTCTTGACTATTGTCCTTTTGGTAGTTGCAATTAGAAGGTCACCAAAGCATCAAGTGCCTACAAAAATGGCAACTCCAGAGACTAACACTTCTCCTCATCACTTTTCTCCAACCTCCTCCTCTGTCTCTTCTCAAATCCTCAGCAGTATTGCACCCTCACCATCAGAGACACCCAAACACTCCGTTCCTGCTGCACAATTATTTGCTAGTGAGAAGGAAGGAGAAGAAATCTACTTGCCTACTATTACCTCAACAGGTCCAGGAGTGAGCACTCCATTGTATACAGTATCAACACCTACCACTGCCTCAATCCAGCCAATGCAGCACATCAGGGCTCCATATCTATTGTCACAGCAGCAGCATTACACTACAGGAGCAGGCCTTGCATCAAACACGACACAAACAACTCAAAGTATCTTAAGTGATTTTGGTAAATTCTCAGCCCCACAGTACATGCCTAGTGTCATATATAACCTCCCAAGTGATCTGGAGTCGTTTTATAATCAGCAACACATGAATAGCGACTCTACCAATGGGGCCACGTCTGAGCATAGCACGCTCACCCTCTCTAGTCTCTCCATTCCTTCAAAGGTCTCTGTTCTTTCTGCTGGTGGAGGTTCTGCTACTCAAGTTAGTAGCATACACCATACTACTCCTGTAATGGAAGGAAAGCCATTCAACATGTCGGGACAATTTTCTTTTCTTCCCGAAACAAAATTTCAACCGCAGGCTATCGTAGATAAAGTATTATACCAATTTTTAAACATAAAGTTTATCTTTTATTGTAGGAAAATATCATTAATAAGGAGTTAAGAGAGACAAAATCAATGGTTGAATTCCTTGAGACAGAAAACAGATTGATACAGGAAAAGTGCTCAAAATTTGAAGGTATAAACACCTAAGCCTTAATTAGTCTTCTTTAAATTCTATTCATTAACATCTTCGTATGCTTCTTACACCTCACTGGTGATGCATCCATATCATTGTAACGCCTTATTTGATTTCTTTGCTTCCTACTATGATATATAGCTGAGAATGCAAGTCTTCAGTTTAAAATATCTCAGTTGGAGGAACAAGCTAAGCAACTGAGACAGAGCCATTTAGAAGATCACAGCAAAGCATTGGGGAATAAAGAAGGAGAGCATGCAGGTCTTGTTGAGCAGTTGTCACAAGTTATGCAAGAAAAACAAGCACTAGCTAACCAAGTGAGCCAGAATCGTTCTTATCCTTCATGCTTTTCAATGATTTTTAATTAATTATAATAGCTCCTTTCTCTACAAAATGAGCACAGTCTCTGCACTCAGCAAATGCACATTGCTTCAACCATCAGCTCTGACAATGACAAACAGCTAAACACACTGAGGGTGGAGTTGCAAGAAATGCAAGAGAAAGTGAGAGTCCTCCAAGATGCACTGAGAGCTGCAGGGAATGAAAAGGAGAACTTGAGAAGAGGATATGAGCTGGATAAGACACACTTGACTGAGGCTGAGTCTTCTTGCAAGACACTCAAGCAGAATCTTGATGCTGCAACAAAAAAACTTGAAGAGTCGCGTCAGAAAGTTTTTGCTAAAGATGAGCTACTTAGCCACAAAGAAAGCGAGCTCTCAATGGTCCAGGGAGAGTTAAGCATGCTGAGGGATAATTATAGGAGCCTTACTAGTAATCATGAGTCTGTCTTACTTGAATTACAAGTACTTAAACAAGACTTGGAAAATAAGAAAAGGTATAGTAGTAATAATTATATATTGTTGTTATTATTGTTATTATTATCATTATTGTTGTTGTTGTTTCCTTAGGCAATTGCTTGAAAACCTCCAAAGGAAAGAGGCAGGAGATGCAAATATAAGAGAAGTCAGTGAGAAACTATTTATCTTAGAGAGGGAACACAAGGAGAAAGAGACAACACTTGAGAACGAGATAAAGGAGAGGAAGAGGCTGGAAACAGAACTCACCTCTTTGAGACGTAAAAATGAAAAGATGGGTCAACAACTTGCACTAAAAGACACTGCAATGAAGAAACAAGAAAGAGACATAGCCAATCTGATGATTGAAAAGGAGAGGCTACAGTCCCAAGTATCAGGAAGAGAGAATGAACTAAGGAACTTTCAAGTCTCCAAAGAGCAAGATGTCTCGGAACTCAAAAATCTTAAATCAGCAATGGAAGTCAAAATGAAAGCACTTCATGATGTAAGAGAAATTTATAGCAAAAATAATTATTGTTTTATGTTCTTTTTTTTCATAATAGACAATTGAAGAAAAGGAAGAAACCATTAAAAGTTTGGCACTTCAAAACAAGACGCTTGGCTGCTCTGTAGAATATGAGAAGGAGAGGAACGTGTCACAAAATCAAGAGCTCTCAAGACTCAAGGAAGAACTAGAGTCCTTTAAACAACAGTGCCTGGCATTAGAAAATGAGAAGCATAACCTATCACTCACTGCCACAACAAAAGTAAACAGTATTGGAAATATGAATAAGTTTTATGTTATATAATTTTGCAGGAAAAGGCACTAACAGAGACTGAGAGCTTCATGAGGAAACAGATAGAAGGGCTGGAGCAAGAAAATAAATCCAAGGAAGCAAAGATGTATAGCACCTCTGTACAACTGACTCAGAAGGAAGCTGAGCTTGAGAGGACAATGGGTAAAGTGTCCGACCTTCAGACTCAACTTGTCCTTTTAACAGCAGATGTTGAGAATTACAAGGTACAATAAAATAAAAAGTGCATGTATCATTAGTATGAAAGTCTTTACGTTGTGTACAAAGTTTGAGTCAAAATGAAAAAAGTACCCTCAGGGCACATGTATTTCGTAAAAAAAGGCTAGGAGAGAATTCTCCCTTACTTAACACATTTGATATACTTTTATACAAAATTTTAGTGCTCTAGGCACATGAAATAATTATAGTATCATGAGCATGCATAGTAAAAATGTGTGTTATTAATATCATTTTTTGTACAGAAACTAGTTGAGAGCCACAAGGTCAAATTGCAGAGGCTTCAAGACTCTAAGAACCAAGAGATAGCAGACATAAAACAAAAAATAGAAGAAAAGAGCCTAGAGGCAGTCAGACTTGCATCTCAAGTTGATTCACTACAAACTGAACTGAAGGAAAAAGAAGAGAATTTGAGGAAAGGACAAGAGACACTCCAGCAAGAAAAGAAGACAATAGATGAGTTGAATGCACAACTACTAGCAACTGAGATAGGCAATACCTCACTTCGCTCTCACATCTCACAAGCTGAAGAGAGACTCATGAAACTTGAGGTTGGGCTAGCTGAAAAGAAAACGCAATTGCAAGGAGCAGAAGAGAAGAATCACTCTCTTTACACGCAGCTCCAGAATGTGTCGAGGAGCCTCCAAGAGCTACAGAAAGCAAGTGCAGATGAGAGATCCTATTTTACTGAGACGCTTGGCAGCATGAGCATACAACACAGACAAGAGATAGCAAAAATGACAACAAATGAAGAAATCCTTCAAGCAAAGTATCAAGAAACCTGTGACAATTTTAATAGGCTACAGAAACAACTTGAGCTCACAAAAGTTGATTTAAGGAATGCTATGGAGAACGTAAAGGCTAAGGATAATGAGCTTAAGGATCTTTGTGCCTCCATTGACAAGGAAGTGTCCATACGTAATGATGTGACAGTAAAAATATCTCATCTTCAGTCTCAATATGATGCTCTTAGTAATGGGAAGAGAGAGGTCGAGGGGCAACTGATGCATGCGTCTAATGAGCTTTTACAAATGCAATCAAAACTTGCAAACGTGCAGCAACACTGCTCCACACTCCAGCAAGAGCTTCAGCTCCAGAATGAAGTGCATGCTACAGCAATCAAGAGAATGGAGGAGAGGGAAAAGGATTCTGTGGAACAGAGCGAGAGGAAAGCAAAAGAATTCATGATCAAACTGGAGAAGGTATACAATCTTTTTTGTAATAAGCAATAATTATATTTCTATACAGTCAGAAGAAAGATTGCAGCAGGTTGCGTCGGAGCTGTCAAGACTACAACTGGACCATAAATCACTTCAATCACAGCTTCACCACCTAACACAAACAAATGAATCTCTCCAAGGCCAACTGTCTGAAAAGGTATATACTTTTCTGATTTGTGAGCTAGTAGCTCCTTTATTGTTTAATATTCTAGAAATCTCAGCTTGCTTCTGACAGACAGAAACTTGGGCAACTTGAAAGAACTTTTGACCAAGAAAAAGCAGCAAAAGTATTAATGAATTATATATTTCAATAATGTACATCTTTCATGTGTCATTTTGTACTGCAGGCTCAAACTCAAGAGACTTTAAAGCGTGAGATGTCTAGATATCAAGAACTAAAGACAAAGGTTGAACATTTAAAGGATAAACTTTCACAAAGCGCATCCAGCAAAAACTCACTGGAAATTCTCTTAGAGGAAGAGAAAAGGACAAACAGCTATTACCTGGAGAAGATCCGTGACCTTGAAGTTAGTGGAAAATTAATGCAAATAGCACATTAGACATTATTCCTTACAGAGTTTTCAAGAAGCATTAAAGGCGTCTTTACAAAAGGAGCAAGACTCTTCTCTTACTGACAGGCAGAAAGCAGAAAATGACCAATTAACACTAAAGTAACTGTACCTATATCTTATAGTTTAAAATCATTATGATACATAGGAAGAAATATCAGAGTGAAAAGAAAATACTAAAGGACACACTAAAAGGACTACAGACTGAAGTACAGGTTCTAAGGTAATTACATAGTTCATGTTTATAAAATTAGAAATAAATTTGCATTTGTTAACAGGAGTACTATTGAGTCACACAGCAAGGAAATCACAAAACTAGACAAAGCACTTAATGCCTCAGAACAAGAGAAAGACAAACTGGCTGACAAGAAAACAGAAATTGAGCTGCAATTGAAGGAAAAGAAAGAGAAACTCAAAATGGCAGAAACAAAGTAAAGACAAGTGTATGCATATTTGAAATAATTTATTTTGTTTTAGAATTCAAAATCAAGAGGTCCAGCTAGCACATTTGCAATCACAAGTGAGTCAAATGAACCAGTCACAGCTTGACATTGAGGAGTACAAGAAAGCAATGGAAGCTAAACAAAGGCAACTAAACTCATGATGTTCAGTATGTAAGAACATTGTGTGTGTTTTATAATGTAGGGATGAGTTGCAGCGTGTCTTGAAAGAGGTTACAGAACACATGGAGGAGCAATACACTGCACATCATTACTTGGAGAAACTGAGAGCTGATAATGAAACACTTGCAATGAAAGAGAAAGACAGAAAAGTATAGAACACATACTGCATGTACTTAATATAGAATATTGATGCAGATTGGGCATTTGAAAAATGAACTTAAAGCTCAAAGAAAAGAACTGAAGAAAGAGAAATTACAAGTTGAATCTCTGTCTTTGGAAGCAAAGTACCTCAAGGCAAAGCAGAAGGAACATGAAAGGTATTGCATTAATTGATCATTGATACTGACTATTAATAACTCACTGCATATGCAGGAGCCAAGAGAAGGTAGGTGCAAGATTGGAGAAGGTCAATGATTTGTTGAGTGTGTCAACTGGAGGAGGATTGGGACCATCTTCACCATTGTCAAGCTCTCCTATACCAATGTCAACCTCAACTCCACTTATCTCGAGGAAATCACTTCAATAGTTTGGCAGTAACACTAATAGACTTAAAATTAAATAAAAACAAATAAATATAAATATTACTTCCCAAGATCATGTAAATGAAGAAATATATATTATATTGGTAGTATAGTCATCCTCAGATTTTATCCTTTATCATTAATTTATCAAATTAAAGTTAATTTAAAAGTTGCAAAGAATACCTGTACATAATATACATAATAAGATATGTATATTATGGTTCCTGCAGCAACTATTTTGACGCATAAATAGACTGTCTATTTGAAATATTTTTATAAAAATAAACACAACTACCAGTACTACAAAGGATTAAAAAAATACAGTTAAAAATTTTAAAATATATAATAATTATTTATAATTAAAAATCAATAGTTATTTATCCTTTCCTAATTTTTCCATGACGTATTCAAAGATTCCTTTCTCCCTTGCTCTATCAGCAAAATCCTCTTCAGCCAGGACTCCAAAGAGCTGCCCAACGGTTACTTTAGCTTCCAACAAACACTCCTTCATCTTCACTTGTTTCTCTGAGAGACCAGTATCCCCAAAAGTATAATAACAAAGTGATCTATTAGCTTGACTTGCACTCATCCATTGAACTAAAGTCTTTAGTAGTTTGTTACCTCCAAATGCACCACAGCCCCAGTTACCAGTTGCAACAGGAGATCGGTTTCCACCAGCATCACTAGGGACATCACTGAAACTAAACCCGCAATAAGCTTTACAGGTTTCTCTTAAAATGGCGTCACTTTTAAACTGGTAGGAGGCCCCACCAGGCAGCCATGCAGCTGGTATGGCATCTATAGCAACAATACTAACTATACAGCGGTTAGAGACAGGATCAACTGGATTGGGGTCTGTGTATGGGCCTGCATACGTAAAACCTCCGCCATAACCACGATAGCTTGAGAACCTTTCAGCCCCTGTTATCAAAATGGACTCGTGTTTATACATGGCTTCACAGACCAAAAGAGACACTAGACATTCAGGATTAATGACAAAACGTATTTCTTCCTAAAAGAAAAAGAAATGCTCGTAAAATCTGTCAATACATATGTCTTAGCCGTAATGCCAAAATGCCCATGCATGTAGCTCAAAAATCAATTTTGGGCTCACAAGCTTTCTGCACAACATGACTAAAGTTACATATAAATTATAATATACTACTCCTACATACATGTGCTTCTAATTCTACACAACACAATCTCTCAAAAGTACATACTTGCACATTTCCTTGCTGTAGGACTCCTCCCCCAATATATTCATTAGCGAAATCAACTTGCAGTGCTCCATCATGCTCCTCAATGACTCCACTAGCCGACACATCAAAGCCACCCAAAAGAACATCAGAATTCTTCCAGTAATCAACTGATGACATCTCTCTCCCTAGAGCTCTCCTCTCAATACTGATGCGACGTTTCATAAAATCTTCGTCGCCCTCTCTCTCAGATTTCACCAGTCGATCAAAGTAGCCCAAAATACAGAGACACTTGCTTTGTTGGGCCTGAAAAAAGCCGGCTTCAAGGATATCAATGAGAGAGAGTTGCTGGTAGCGGGAGGAGTGGGTCCCAGAGCGAGGGAGGAGGTGGAAGAAAGCAAGGGCAAGGATACAACTGGTCTGGTACCGATTGAAGGATACGAAACCGTTAGCACCAGAGAGGAGGAGCTGGAGGAGAAAGAAAAGGAGAAAGAAAATAGCAAATGAAAATGAAATAAAATTTAGAATATAGGGATAGAATTGCTGTCCAAATTAATTGCTTTCTATAAAAGAAATCCACCAGATAGTTTATATTTTTATTTTGCTATCCCCAAAGCAGCAATATCATGCACAATGGCAAGGATTATTATAAACTAGCATGGGTTGTTAGGCAAATGCTAGTGTTGAATCATATACTCTTCAACTCTGCACTTACAGGTATTCCTTCATGATCTGAGAATAACTCCTCTACAGCTAAAGCCCTCTTCGCAATATACGGCAGAATATCCTCAGAGAAGCTCTCCACTGTATAATAGTCTCCTTTCCCTAGGACCTTCTTTAAAACGCTAAGCACTGGAGGCTTGTCAAGTCCCCACTCTGGGCTGACCAGAATCACTCCTGCTAGAGCGTCTGGCCCGAGCTCTTTCTTCTCTGCAACTTTTTGTAGCTTCTCTTTCACTACAGGCCACAGCTTGTGAGTGTGAGGAAGAGAAATAGTCTTTATAGCTCGCTTTGGAGTAGAAGATTTGGAAGATGACTCTGCCATTTCGTCTTTGCAAATAAGCCACGCCTATAAATGCTAATGAGCCACTCCCACTAATCATTACTAATTAAAAATAATAAAAAATAATTATTATAAAAACTAGAATTTGTTTTTCCTTTTAAAAGTTGCCTCTTATGGACTGGAGCCATTCTGCTGCTCTCTGGCTGATGTTGAGAGGTGCACTGATGGGCTTTAATTGGGAATAATTTGTTAGCGATAAACCACAAAGACCCAAATAGGAATGTAATGGATCTGAGAGGGAGGGAGAGAGAGAGAGAAGTGAAAGTGCAATATATTATTTATCTTATCTCTTACCAGGGTGACATTTGGGCCACTTTGAAAATCCACCAGTGTATTCTCCTTCAGTTGATAGTATGAATTGAACGTTCAGTTCTTTATCAACCCAATCACTGGCACCTAACATCTGGAAATAAACAATAATAGCAATTACTTTCAACAAGCATTAGAAGAAGCCAACAGTTAAAATAATGTGTGAATCCTATGACTAAAATTTTAAAATGTACAGCAAAAATAGACTGAGAATTGTTACAGTACCTACTCCATTAAAATATTTAGAATTTTACCTACACAGTTCAAACGTACATATAAAGCCCAATACTAGTGTATGCTAGGGTAAAACTACATGCATAATACATACTGCAAATACTTCCTCTAATCACACATACACAGTCATACAGGGTAGGTAGTACTGTTAGTTAGTACATACTATTATTATATCCTTCAATAATACATACATAGTCATGCAGTACATGTATGAGTATAAAGTCTATCATACACCGTGAAACTTGTTTCATGAAATATCTTTTATACAGGAGTCAATGGAGCTTGAAACATGTTTCATGAAGTTGAAAACTCTTAACTTTATGAAACATGTTTTTTAGCCTCCATTGAATCCTGTATAACAGCTAGATATTTCCATACACCATTATACAGGAGGCAATTGGACCTTGATTGAAACATGTTTCTTTAACTTAAAAATTTTCAACTTCATGAAACATGTTTTAGCCTCCATTGACTCCTGTATAAAAATTACATGCATAAAAATTTCATGAAACAAAGTTTAATGGTGTTTGATAGCAACAAAAATTTTTTTAAATTTTTACTTCAAGAGTGGCTCCGATCCAAAACGAGTAGCAAGTATCAGCTGGTTTATTGGGTCGACCCTGGAAACCCGTCAGTTGCCTCATGATGCACCACTTCTTGATCCTTTCAATTTCTCTCAATGTCAGTGTGGACTCCAACTTGTTCATTAATACGAGTGAGGCAACGGCACAGTAGGTTGAACCACCTAATGATAGTTAATAAACCAGTAATAGTTAATAAACCAAGCTAAATGGTTAATAAACTAGTAATAATAGTTAGTGAACAATATTAGCAATAAAAAGTAAATAAACAATCGCTAATAAATAGCCAGGGTTTCCCACAAAACATGCTAATACATGTACATGTACATTATTAATTGAGGTAAACAGCATGAGCTTTATGAGCTGATGAGCATTACTACATGCACAATAGTAGATTATGGCATTTTGAGCAACTTTAAAAATTCATAAAAATCTAAATTTGATTGGAATCAGCTCAAAGTTGATACACAACATAAGGACATGTATATGTATCAGAATAAATTATAAAAATTGAAAATTCTCTCCTAGTCATTTTTGGTGAAATTTGGCCAATGACCCTGTACTATATAGTACAGGAACTTTGGCTCGATTTCTGAGTAACTTTAAAAATTCGTAAAAAAATCCAATTTTGATCAGAATCAGCTCAAACTTGATACATAACATAATAACATGTATGTGTATCAGAAAAAAATTATAAAAATAAAAAATTATTTCCAAAATTTTTTGAGCAACTTGACAAGAAGCTGCATTAGCACTATGCCAAAATCCCATGTAAAACCATGGATAAACCAGTAAATAGTTAATAATAAATAGTTGGTATAAAAATTAGTTGCGATAATTAATATCACCACTTACCATGACTTTCTAAAGAAGGACCTTGACCAAAACCAAAGTTATAGGCCTTTTAGAAGAAAAAAGAGAGAAGACAATTAAGTTCAGTAAAACATCAAACAAGTTCAGTAGCAGTTACAATACTATTAGCTTACTAAGCTTTTCTTTATGTAGTCAGCAGTGAGAGAGACATCAACTACTGACCAGTCGTTAAGAATATAAGAAACACAGCAAGCACAATACACGAATCTCATGTCAGACTCCGACTGCTCAACAGTGGAACAAAAACTACAAAAATAAAAACAATCAACATACTATTAACAATTTTAATTTTGTATTTAGGCCAAGTTACACTACTCTAGTGAAAAGGGAAACTTTTAGTCACAGATACTGGTTTCATTTAGACTAAAACAAACAAAATCGTATACTTTAATAGCAAAAACTATTCAGATTCAGTGGAGCAAAGCAGCTAGTATAAACGTGGCCTTAAAGAGAAACATATACTAGGTGAAATGCTAATAACAACATCTGTGGCTACTTTGATCTTGTAAGCAATGGGATAGAACCAAATTCTATTCTTATTGTACATAATCAAAGTGAATATTCTCTTCTTTTTCTCCCTTACCTTCCATCAGGTTGCTGTAGTGCTTTAATACCAGTTAGTACTGCCGGTTTGTTAATCCTACTCAAATTATCTCCTAATATCAGTAGGCAGGACAGTGCTGTGTATGTCATTGCAATGTGACTGCAATCGTATGGATAAGACACTGGAGACTGAACATAAGAGGAGAATGATAATAATAAATGTAAGGTCTTTGGTAAATTTTTGAGTAACTTGAACAATTCATATAAAATCTAATTTTGATTGGAATGAGCTCAAACTTTCTACACAGCATAAGTACATGTATACTATACGTATCAGAAAAAATTATAAAAATTTATATTTCTCTCCTAGTCATTTTTGGCAAAATTCGGCTAATGACCTTGTACTATAGTACAGGGGCTTTGGTCCGATTTTTGAGTAACTTTAAAAATTCATAAAAAATCCAATTTTGGTTGGAATCAGCTCAAAGTTGATACACAGCATAAGAACGTGTATATGTACCAGAAAAAAATTATAAAAATGGAGAATTCTCTTTTAGTCATTTTTGAAAAAAAATACCCTATGTGTATATACATGTATATGGTCCTTTTAAAAACTTTAAAATTCATAACTAATCAACAGTATTAAGAGTTACAATCAATATGTGTGTATTTGTGCGTGTGGTTTACTTTAGAGTTGTCGTGAGGTACTCCAAGAAATGATGAACCTCGAAACCCACACTTTGAAAGACTTGATTCTAATTAAAGCACAAACAAAAACTTAATTACATGCAGAACCTTTTTCCCACTAATAGTCTCATTCCTCTCTATCTATTATTATTTACCGTCTGATTGATCGGGTAGGACTTGTTGAGAGTAGATCCATTCAATGATCTCGGACCCTCTCTGATCATCAATGACACTCAAGTTATCCAAAACATCAAGACCAGATAGACAAAAGAAAAGAATTGTCATCCTAGAGAGAGAGAGGAAATAATCATAAATTATTATTGTGAATGTTGTGTGGTAATTAATTATATGACTCCACCCATTATAAATGCCACACCTCCCATTAACCTGTTAGCGTCCAACGATTGACATTGCGTCGGTAAAATATCTAAACAGCGACTGAAATATCTGACATGTTTCTTAACCACAAACT
The DNA here is from genome assembly GCF_000090795.2 of Amphimedon queenslandica. Classification (NCBI taxonomy): domain Eukaryota; kingdom Metazoa; phylum Porifera; class Demospongiae; order Haplosclerida; family Niphatidae; genus Amphimedon; species Amphimedon queenslandica. Next base: position 85,935 of record NW_003546552.1, read on the forward strand.
CCTCCTCCTCTTTCACAGCATCTACTTCAGACATACTGTTACTATTGAAGAGAGACATGTAATTAAACAAATATAAAATGAATTTTAATAAAAAGACTATATATATGTAATTAAATGAGGTCAGAGAGAAGATTATGAATAGTCATATTGGGCTAGCTTCACCAAATACACGCCTACTTTTACTCTAATTAAAGAGCAAGGCAGGTAATGTGTCTAGTTTTTCAGCTGGTCCAATCATTTGACACGCTTCTCATCACTCCTCAAAACAAAGAATCACTAAAGTTCTCTTAGCTTACCAGTTTTATAGTTTTAAAATGGCTGCTAGTTAACCACGCCTTTTATCTCCGCCTCTCAATTTAAGTACACGTGGTAGCACGTGTTGGGGCGTGGTTTTTTTTAGCTATTTTATAGGTGTGGCTGGAGTTTGCAAACATGGTGGAGATCTCCTCAGAATTTCCACAATTAAATGGTAAATAAAGACTCAAATTATTATTATATTATATATATACACCAGGTTCAATATATTTGGATCACGCTGGAGCCACTTTATACGCCAAGAGTCAACTAGAGGAGATATTTAAGGATCTCTCAACTCATCTCTATGGCAACCCACACAGCTCCAATCCTAGCAGCAAACTAAGCAGCGAGGTGGTAGAGAGATCACGTGACTTGATTCTAAATCATTTCAATACTGATTCTGATTCGTATCATGTTGTGTTCACTTCAAATTGCACGTCAGCACTCTCTCTTTTGAGTGAGATATTTCCTTGGAATCAGTCAGAATCAAACTTGGAATCAAATCATGTCACATATTTAGCACCACCCGAGCATGGATCAACTAACACTGATTCTGTTGTTACACAAGTTGACACTGATACCCATTTAAAACAAGAGTTTTCTACAGCTAATTCTGATTTAAAACAGGAGATTTCTACAACTGATACTGGTTCAACTCAGATTCTTGAAACTAATCCACCAGTGACTGATAAATCATCATTAGTCCCTAAATCTCAGAGCATATTCTGTTATCTCGAAGATAATCACACGTCAGTTTTGGGTATGAGAGAGACAGCTTCAATCAATAATGCTCAATTAGTATGTGTAACTGAAGACTCAATCACACCCACCACAAAAAGTCATAGCCCCTCCCAACCTCTTAATCCACCATATCACTTATTTGCATATCCAGCTCAAAGCAATTTCTCCGGCATAAAGTACCCACTTGAATGGACTAGGGGAATAGAAAATGGTAGCATGTCTATAAATGGTTTAGCAAGCCCTGGAGAGCTCAGTGGCTCTTGGCTGGTTCTGTTAGATGCTGCAAGTTATGCGTCTACAAATCATCTTGATCTGTCACTGTATCCTGCTCACTTTGTCTCGCTATCATTTTACAAGTTATTTGGGTATCCAACAGGTCTCGGGGCTTTATTAATACGCTCTGACGTCTCTCATATGTTAAGAGGAGGAGGAGGAGGGGAAAGAGAGAGAAGTTTTTTTGGAGGTGGCACTGTCCTTGTCTCAATTGCAAGGGAGAGGTATCATGTTTCACGGCCACTACCACATGAAAGGTACGTCAGTAATGAGTATTAATGCTGTTACTAGTGATGTAGATTCGTTGATAACCAAATTATATTATGACAGCATGTCTTAATGAGGCTATACAAGTCTTCTTACAATGTTATTCAGTAGAAAACTAATTATTTTAATATTTATATTATAATGCATGACTGGATAAATATGCATTGTTGTGTTGTTGGTTATCATTTGTACACACTAGGGACACTACTCAATCTGTAGTGAGTAAATATTTTGTAACTCTATAGGTATGAAGATGGGACGGTCTCATTCCTGAGTATAGGAGCACTAAGGTATGGGTTTGAGACTTTGAAGAGATTCAGTCTTAACATGGAGAGCATTAGTGAACATACTTTCCACTTAGCACAACTCACTTATCAAAGATTGACTAGTTTGAGGCATGCTAATGGTCAGCCATTGGCAGTACTATATGCCAAGACAGATTACACTGATAGAATGAAGCAAGGGGGCATAGTAACTTTTAATTTATTGAGAGCTGATGGAAGCTATATTGGTTACAGTGAAGTAAGCTGATAAGAGACTGTTATTATTAATCTTGTAGTACAAGCTCTTAAATTTCTTTTTTTATTTCTCTATTAAGTCTTGATTTCTTTCTCACATGTAGGTTGATAAAATGGCTTGTGTGTATAACATTCACATTAGAACTGGTTGTTTCTGTAATCCAGGAGCATGTCAAGCAGCTCTGGGCCTCTCTTCCCTTCAAATTAAAGAAAACATGAAGGTATTGCAATAATGTGGTCATATATAGATACTACACTACACTCTAGCTTCCTGTTATTTTAGTAGCTGTTTCTCTTTATGCTTTTCTTTTTTGGTATCTCCCTTTCTCCCTCCCTCCCTCCCTCTCTCTCTCTCTCTCTCTCTCTCTCTCTCTCCCTCTCTTCTTTCTCTCTCTCTCCCCCCTCTCTCTCCCCTTCTCTCCTCCCTCTCCCCTTCTCTCCTCTCTCTTTCTTACTCTCTTGTACAATATAGGCAGGTCATAAGTGTGGTGATGATGTTGATATCATAAATGGTAGACCCACTGGTTGTGTACGTGTCTCTTTTGGATACATGAGTTCTATCAGTGATGTTAATGGATTTATTGATTTCATTAAAGAGTCATTTATCGAATCAAGATCTGATAAGAATGGTCATGATGAATACACTACAGAGGATAACAAATCATTTTTAAAGTTGGATAGTCCCTCATCTGCTCTCCCTCTCTCTCCTTCTCTCCCTCTCTCTCCCTCCCTTTCTCCTTCTACTCAACTCTTAAAAGTTGGTAGTGACATTAAGATAACATCTCCTACAAGTAAGGCTACACATGTAAACACTTAATGTGTGTTTGTTTTTATTTTGTCTACAAGCAGAGCTTTAACATAAGCTACTAGTTCTAATATGGATAGTTTAATCCTTTGTTTTAATCACACAGTTATAATTAATGTGCAGTCGGATATGAATTCCCATATTTGGTGAATGGTCCTTATGTATTTGGGAAACAGGATCCTTAAAAATGCAAAAGTTTCAGGGCTATAGACACAATAATTACCTGACCACTATTGCTTCTTAGCACTGTTGTCAATATGCATCTGTGTGTTTAAATGTACACGTATGTGTGAGGTCACTATGTATAAGTATTCTTTTAATTAGCTTTATGAGTAAAAGCATAATTAGCCACATACGTACAGTGTCAATACACTTTTAGTGTATTTCATATTAGACAGCTGTATCACTGGCTTCTTTGCACATACACAGGCAAAATTGACTACTCACTAGAAAGAATACTGCTATATCCAGTGAAGAGTTGTGCTGGATTTGAGGTAATGAACTTTTTACTATTAAAATTTCAGCAATCGATGTACATATATTATCATTGTGTTATGCATATGTATATAATGCGTATATTATTATTGTCACATTATGTATGTACATGTACATCTATGTATACATTTATGTCACTTGTTAGGTGGACGAATGGTGTGTTGGTGATAAAGGTTTGCTGTGGGACAGAGAGTGGATGATTCTTAATGAGAGGAGAGCTTGTCTGAGTCAGAAACAAGAGCCAAGGCTTGCTCTCATTCTACCTTCCATTGATATTGAGACTGGAGCCCTCACACTAAAATCCAGTAACAGCATTTACTAATACACATATACTCTATTATTTTTATTTTTAAAAGGTCTTGTCTCATTGCCTCCATTGCAAGTTCTTCCTGTTTCATCAATTGAGGCTTTCAGTCCTGATGTGGAATGCAAAGCAAATGTGTGTGGAGACAAGTATGTTGATCAATACAACTGATATTATGTATACTTTGGATGTTCATAACTTTAAAAATTGGAGTTGGAATCAGCTCAAACTTTCTACATAGCATAAGGACATCAATATGTATTAGAAAGTGTAATAAAATTTGGGATAATTTCAAAGCCATTTTTGGAAAAACCATGGGCTAGCTATAGCTCATGCTTTTTATGAAAAATTTGCTAATTTGAAATAATCAGATATGTATAGTTTTGCTATGTTAAAACTTCATAATTAAAGCTATTGCAAGTTTCATTTTCAATGCCTTGTTGTTACAAAGTGTCTCCTCTAGAGTCCAAGGGGTAGATGCAGGGGATGAAGCTGCTGCGTGGATCAATAAAGCATTGGAGAGAGACTGTAGACTAGTGCAAATGAATCCTAACCATCACAGAGAGGCCAAGAGAAACAAAGGTAGGACAGCAATCACTATTTATTAATTTATACTGGTTTATATAGGAGATAGTGGAAGTGGTCAGTTGTCCCTTTCCAATGAAGGACAGTTTTTATTACTATCTCAATCAAGTCTAAGTCATCTTTATGCTCAATTAAACTGTAAAGAGGTATTTGAACTAATAATTATATATCAATAATAATACTATTCTACTCTACCTTTAAATATCCCCCTTCTCCCTCTCTCTTCTATTTCTCTTCTCCATCACTCATTAGCTCTCATTAGAGTCACTAATGTTAAGATTCAGACCCAATCTAGTGGTAAAGAGCAATGGTGATCCTAGTCCATTTCATGAAGACGATTGGGAATTGTTATCAATTGGGAATACAACATTTAAAGTAATGCAATACCACCCATTCCTTTTATAGAAACAGTCACTATGTCATGCAATGAAGTATTATTTATAGTAATTACAATTGCTGGTAATCGTCTTATAATTCTTGGATGCACTATGGCCCATTTAAGGAATCACTCATTTGAAAAACTACCGTATAGCCACAAAGTTTTGAGGTAATAAACTTTCACGAATCAGGCCACAAGTCTTTTTTGCGAATTAACTTTCACGGTTCATATTTTAAAGCACAGGTGTTTATGGGCGATTTGAATAGTTTTACGGAATTAACTTTCGTGGATACGGAAAATCCGCGAAAACAGCGAAAATTGTACGCTCAAAATTAAGCGGCTATACGGTAATTTAAAAGCTTCAGTGAATGTATGCTAGTTCCTGTTGTTTTAGCATTTTCAATTCGTGCAATTTCATAACAATATCATTGCATTTGACCATTATGTTATTGCCGTTAATATAAAATTGTAATCTATTTTCAATCTTGGTCTACAATTATTTGTTTATACTGCAGGTGGTTGGTGGGTGCAGTAGATGTCAGATGATCTGTGTTGACCAAGAGACAGGCCGCAGAAGTAAAGAGCCTCTACAAACATTACTTAGAACAAGAGGGAGCAAAGTAAACTGTATAAATAGCAGCTATCAATTGACTTTGTTTTTCCTATACTTATAACAGGCTCATTTTGGGATTTACCTTCAGCTTCAATAGTCTCTTAGCTGCATAATAGAAATGAATTTAATAGCTACACTATTTATTTATTATTATATTAAATTTATTTTTTACATCATTGTAAAATAGCTACCACAAAAATACAAACTGAGAAACAAAGAGAGAAAAAACAAGAGAGAGAAAGAAAGAAATAAAAAAAAAGATTTAAAATCAATAACATTCAGGTTAACATCTATTAAAAAGATATACGAGTTTATTTGCTTTCAAGCAGCAACTAATTATAAAATACTCTTTGGCTGATCTAAAATAGAAATACATTCAATATAAGAAATGGGACACTATACTCACTTGCTTGATTATGCAAGGAAGAAGGGGTGAATAAAGTATCCCAGAATTATCAGGAACATTACCACCGTCAGGAGGATAGACCCAATGACAGCAAAAGCTATATCACCTGCTTCAAGACCATAGTTGATTGGATTAGGATTGCTAGCAAGAGTATTGATGGTGTTGCTTCCAAACGAAGAGGAGACATTGTTGACTGGTGTACCAAAAGTCAAGTTACCTAAAAATAAAAGAGAAAGAATAAGAGTGAAGCTTAATCCATCTTCTTTACAGTCATACCTGCATAGCTTCCAAGGTATACAGCAAGATTAATAGGAACTGCTCCATCACTGGATTGATCACCAGCATAAAGTGGATTCTCAAACCGAGAAGAAGCAGTCAAATTGAACGTAATTATGCCAGCCTGAGAGGGATAATTAATCACACTCATATCGTTAGCATTGTTTAAAGCAGCTCGAACTCTAGCATCAAAGTTATTGACAATATCATTGACAGCCAGTCGATTGCTATCACCATAAATGTGAATTAGAATACTATAGAAGAAAAAAATTTAAAAAATTAGAAATGACTCAGACGTGCACAAATCTTAAAACTGAAAATGGAATATGACTTATAATTTTATTATAATCACCTTTCCCTGAATGTAGAAATATCAGTCACCTCATAAGTACCAATGCACAGATTGTCTGAGTTGATACTAGCAAGTGTTGAAACTATATCCATGAGTGCTCCCTTCCTGCTAACATCAAGATAGCCCAAGAGTGGCATCTGGACATAGAGTGTCCATACAGCCGAACTGTCCTGCTCAAAACTGGTGTATTCTACCATACCCATATCAGTTGTTGTTCTTTCTAGACACTATAAAAAGTGATAATCAAATTTCATTTGCATTCTTTGTAAGATTCATTGGTAGTTATATGTACTTATTGAGTATGATAAATTATACTGTAATTTTATTATCTTACAAAGAAATGGTTTTGTCTTGATTGCATGGCTATAGATGATTCAAAACGATCCTGAACATCAGTCAAGTTAGGCTAAAGCAATATATCAGTGAGTTTTGTCATTATTACTGCATAGTGCTTACGTTTTGAGCCATTGCTCCAACAATTGATACTAATAAAACTACTGCAATGAGCTTCATGTTGTCTAAGGGAGGGAGAGAGAGAGAGAGGAGAGAGAGAGACAGAGAGAGAGAGAGAAAGAGGAGAGGAGAGAGAGAGACAGAGAGAAAGTTATGTATACAATACTATAATAAAAGAAATACGGAGCCTGGCCAATGTTTATAGCTAATACACATTGCAAAGGTCACGAACCCTTTTAGGGAATTGTGGAATGCAATTTAATGACAGCAAAGCCTACCTCTTTCCTTTATTATATAACTGGACTTATTATAATCAGGGCCATGGCATGCATTCATGCACCAAAACAATCAAACATAACAAAATATCAACAAACTATAATCAACTATTCATTCTAGTGCTAGCTTGGGGTTGTAATAAACAAGCTGGCTTTGTTCTTGCTTGTACTATTACAGAATAAAGCACAAGCATTTACGGTTAGAATGTACGTTATCATTGTAACATGTAGACGATTCATCACTTTAAAACTTATATCATTTACATGTAGATCATGAAAATGTAGTAATGTTTGTATATAGAAAACCCACGAATGACTTGCTGCTTCAATATCACTTGAATGTTTAAAATTCTCAACAGCTCATGTTAATTTAACCACCCCGAGGGTCAGACATGATTCAATACATGCATAAATGCATACAAAAGCAAGTGGTCTTTGAGTTTGTGGTCTGTCTGGTCAGAATTGGCAAATTTGGCACCAATGCAGATGTTAAACAGGTGCTTGACTCAAAATATCTCTCACCTGGATTTCCTTCCACTCCAAGTCGGTCTCCTATTCTTTACAGTCCTGATCCGGCTGACAGCAATCCGAGCAGGAAATGTTCTGCAAAGCTAGTAGCTGCGCCCCCTATCAAATCAGGGCTGCGTTAAGATCAATCACAATCACGGCATCAAAATCAACGCCCACGCAGCAGCCACATCCGTGCACTGGAGCTGCGCGCGCATCCATGATATTTTTTGCCTCACCATTCATTTTATAGTTTGTTTTACTTTATTTTTGATTATGATGATAAAACCTGCTATCTCTCTTATACTTGTTTTCCTGGTCATTGGATTGTATGCTTCAAGTGATGGCAATAGCTCTAGCTTTAATACTACAATAGACTGCAACTCTTGTCCAGCTAGTTGTAACTGTGATACAGAGGGCTCCATCCATTGCACTGAAAAAGGTCTTACTGCAATCCCTCCTGGACTAATACACTGTGAAAGACCTGATGTGATAATTCTGTAAGGCAAAATAAACTAGTGAAAATAATTATTTTTTTGCTTTTTTTTTTTAGCAATGTTAGTTTTAATTTGATACAAAATATCTCTGTCGATGATTTCAATGGACTCCCAAACCTAGAGAGATTGTAAATTAATTATAATGTATTATTAATAATACATCATGCATATAAATATAATAATAGGTTTCTTTACGACAATCTCATTGATGATATTGAGGAATATGCATTCTCTGATCTAACCTCATTGGAATTACTGTCAGTTTATATTGCATGCATGTGATATATGTGTTATATCACTCTCTCTCCAGGTCCCTTGATGGAAACAGATTAACTACACTTAAACCTAATGTCTTTATGGGACTGATTGGCTTGAAATCATTGTAAGCAATCATTGTTAAAAATTGTCACACTATTATGAACAATAGACGTGTAAAATATGCTATTTTTTAAGAATCTTATTCAACCTCAAGGTGCTAAGCATCTTTTTCATGCCTCATGGTGTACTAAGAAACAGATTTACAATTTTTCTAGCAAATTTATTTGCCAATTGAATTGTATGTAATAGTGGCTATTAATTCTGTCATATAGGCTATTGTATTCCAATTCGATATCAAGTCTACCTGTTGGAGTGTTTGATGATTTGATTTCTCTCATTGTGCTGTAAGTTATAGGCTTAACTATACTTTTTTCTATTATGAAGATGTTTCTATTAGTGCGCTTCATAATAATCGTTTGACTAGTCTCAATCCTCAATTGTTTGCAAATTTACCCAATCTTCAAAGACTGTAAGTTGTATTGCATACATTACTCAAGCTCCCTTGTAAAAATTTTGTGATAAAATTTTATTTTTCTCCTATAGCTATCTTTATGGAAATGGTATAAGAGACTTGTCTGACTCACCCTTTCAGCACCTGAGCAAGCTTACCCTTTTGTATGCATAAACTTCATAACACTTTATTGTGTTATTTTAACACTCCACAGATATTTTAGTAGCAATAATATCATTGAGCTGACTAATGCTAGCCTAGCTGGTTTGAATAGCCTACGAACTCTGTAAGGCACTGACATAATAACTACAACACTTATTTACTGATGTATATATTATACTATAATAGTGTTCTCAGAACCAATCAGATAAGGACCTTGTCTCATGATGTCTTTATACACACTCCTTCCCTCACTTCATTGTATGTAGTATAACATTAAAACAAGTAGCACTCATTACATGATCTTTTTATGCATTAGGTATTTAGACAGCAATCGAATCAGAAGGATTTCAAGTGATGTATTCTCACCATTGACCAGATTACAGAGACTAGTGCTGTCAAATAATTTAATTGAAGTAGTTGAAGATCGTGCATTCTCTGAGCTAAGATCAATCGTATTCCTGTAAGACTTTATAAAAACTATCAAAAATGATAATGCTATTTATTATGAGCAGTTATCTTCGAACTAATCGGTTGCAAAGTATCACAGAGAAAACTTTTCATGGGCTTTTTAATATGCAACAACTGTGAGCCATATATTTATACATACCAGCACATTTATTAGCTTTTCATCATATCATCAACAATAATTTTTTGTCTTTGTTATTGATTGTGAACCTTCAGTTTTAATGTAAAGTGTTTGTAGGATCATGTATGATAATTTGATTACATCAATACCTGGAAATGCTTTTAGACAAGCAGTAAACTTGAGAAGATTGTGAGTTAAATATTTTACTTTGTCATTTGTTTTATTCATACTAATTAATATCAAGATGGCTACAGGATAATAGAATTGAGTGCTTAAATGAGAAAGCCTTTGCTGGATTAAACTATCTTCAGTTACTGTAAGGAACGAAGATAATAATTATGATAATTTCTATTAAACCTCCAGACAATTGTCTGACAATCGTATCTCATATCTACCGAAAGATGTATTCCAGTACACGCCAAGACTTACTTTTCTGTGAGTCATGATAATTAATCATTATAATTTTATTTAGTTTTTCATTAATTTGCTAGCTTGCTGATCTCAAATAGGCTGGAAAGAATAGAAACATTTCCTTTTCGTAATCTAAGATATCTTGCTCAGCTGTGAGTAATTGATAAAATCATAAAACAATTATCTCATAATATATTACTTATAATGCAGGGCTTTGTATAAAAACAAAATCAGTTTCATTGCCGAGGGATCACTTGAAAATACTAATAGGATCTATTACTTGTAAGTGTATTCATTTCTGAATAATTGTCTTTATTTCTTCTCTCTCTCTTCTTTTTCCTTTCTAACTTAGCCTATTATATTATTATTATTATTGTTGTTGTTGTTGTTGTTTATTATTATTATTGTATTTACTGTAGTAATTTTAGCAGCTTTATTGTTTTGCATGCTATAGGCAATGGAATGATTTTCGGACAAATATAACACAAGACAATATGATAGTGTGTGACTGTTCTGCCCTTTGGCTTCAAGAATACTTAAGATCCAATCGTCCTTACTATGAGACTGTCCTATGTGGCTATCCTATTGAGGTCAGAGGTCAAAGACTAAGGAGTGTGGATATAGCTAATTGCAGTAAGCACTTCGGTAATAAATTAATATGGTATAATTTTATTTAAAAGTAAATATAGTATAATATTTATTTTAAAAATAAATTGTATAATATTTACTAAAGTGTTAAAATGCATTATTAGTACTTTTCCTTTTTAGCTAAGGGATTGAAGGTATCAGTGACTCCATCTTCAGAGGTTAATTATGTGCAGAGTGGTGCCTGTCTTGAGCTGCAGTGTAAAGCAAATCAAAATGTTGATGTAACTTGGAAAAGAATTGTTAAAGGATCTGAACAGTGAGATATACACACTAAACCTACAATAGTGACTGTAATAGAAAGTAGGGTTTTTGTCAAAAAAAATCACCTTTGAACTCATTTTTGAGTAACTTTAAAAGTTCATTAAAAAATACAATTTTGATTGGAATCAGCTCAAACTTTCTACACAACATAAGTACATGTATATACATCAGAAAATGTGATAAAAATGGAGATTTCTCAACTTGTCATTTTTGCCAAAATTTGGCTAATGACCCTGTATTATAATACAGGGACTTTGGCCCCTGAGTAACTTTAAAAATTCATTAAAAAATCCAATTTTGATTGGAATCAGCTCAAACTTTCTACACAACATAAGTACATGTATATGCATCAAAAAATGTAATAAAAATGGAGATATCTCAACTTGTCATTTTTAATGAAATTTGATCAACAACCCTGTACTATATTAAACGAACCCCACCCTACCACAATTTCTAATTCCGGTGGGGGTTTTATACGTGAACCCAAAGCCCTACGGCCGCATCATACGTTGCCTGCAACAAAAAATTCGGACAAATCAATATAAATAAAACCAAATACAATGAGCTTCCTATTAATATCGATCTTTTTAAATCTATCGGCCCTTCTCGCGCCAAATCCCCCTGAAAATCCGCGTATGTCATCTATAGTACAGGGACTTTGGCCCCGTTTTTAAGTAACTTTAAAATTTCGTAAAAAATCCAATTTTGATTGGAATCAGCTCAAACTTTCTACACAACATAAGTACATGTATATACATCAGAAAATGTGATAAAAATGGAGATTTCTCAACTTGTCATTTTGGCCAAAATTTGGCTAACGACCCTGTACTATAGTACAGGGACTTTGGCCCCGTTTTTGAGTAACTTAAAAATTTTTTTTAAATCTAATTTTGATCAAAGTCAGCTCAAATTTTTTATGCAACATCAAATCATGTACTTGCATTAGAAAAAATTATTAAAACAAAAAATGCTCTCCTAGTCATTTTTGCCAAAATTTGGCCAACAACCCTGTACAGGCCTTTGTTGTACAGAGTTGTTGGCCTAATTTTTGAGCAATTTTAAAGATTTATAAAATTCACAAAAACATTGTGACTAATGTTTGGAGTTTTTTCATGTTAAAATGATTATTCTTTACTAAATAATTCGTACTCTTCGGCCCAACTTTGCAGCAAATTAGTTTATTATTGCAGTATATGCAGACTCTAAGTTCTTGTGTGTAGTATATTAATTTACTCAATAGGGCACTGGAGGAGGATCACTCTTCATTCTGTACTAATAAAAGTGTTGATAATTGTGGAAACACTGACACTGAAGGACTGCTAGTATTAAAGGACATTGCAGCTGCTGATCAAGGGATATACGTGTGTACAGCTACACTGGAAAATGTCACTAGCTCTGTAATTCGACAAATTCAAATTGGAGGTGATTATTAAAATATTTTTTATTATAATTAATAATGATAATCAGAGCCTCCTGTGATTGAGAAGAGTCCTATTAGTGTGGTTGCTCGTGATCCTCCATCTTACGTTATTTTTGAAGCAGCAGCAAGAGGGAACCCACCACCAGTACTGAAGTGGTATCACAACTCAAATGAAATTGACTTCAAAAATACCACAAAGTAAATCAAAATTAATAAGTACACTAATCTAATTTTACATTGATTGTATTAATACAATGAATACTTGGATTAAATTCTTTATTATTATTGTTACTATATGTTTTATTTTCATAATATTACATGTTTTTTAATCATTATTATTATTATAGGATGTATTTGACCAGTAATGGGTCATTGATAATATTAGGTCCTCAGTTTGAGGATAATGGTCAATATAAAGTAGTGGCAGACAATGGAGCAGGATCAGTAGAAGCAGCTGCCAGTCTTACAATATACTTCAGTAAGTGCTACTAGTACTGTAGAGAGTAGTGAGCATAATGTGTAACAATGATGGTAGAGACAGTATACACAGTAGGGCACAAGCCTCAGCAAAGCATCTTGCAGTGACAAATGACAAGCTATTACATTTTTCACATGCAGTTTTAAATAGTGAGAGTGCTCATAGCTCAAAAATTGAGTTCAGAAGCAGCTTAAGCTCAAACTTTCTATAAAGCAAAAGAGTATTAATATGTACATTTGTATAATTAATGTTTGTGTTAATTACAGGGTCAGCCTGCAATAGAGGGTCTGGTTGTTCTAATGATGGACAGTGTCTCCCAGTACATTACTGCAGGTGTCCTGATGGATATTCTGGTGATGGATGCGAGGAAAGCCAGGAAAGTACGTTATTTATAATTTGAATAAATTTATTTTACTTTTCTTTAGCAGCACCTCCTTCTACAACCCCTACTACACCTCTTCCTAGTTCCGGTGATTATTATTATTCTGGTGATTATTACTATTCTGGTGATTATTACTATTCTGGTGATAATGATTATAAAAGAAAGAAAAGAGGTAATTCATTCACATTATGTATTAACAGTAATGCAAATCTAGTTACTATAGCTGTGACAATAATAGCTTCAATCACATTATTATTTTTTCATAGGTGTTGCTTATTCACAGTATGATTATGATTTTACTGACATGTCAGTATCGTCAAGTCGTAAGAAAACTTTGGGCAAGCAGCAAAAAATCAAGCAAAATATAATAAAAAGAATAAGAAACAATGCAGAGCTCAGGAAGAAAATATAAAAGATCATTAACTTAGTGACAAAAGGATACCAAATTCTTAAGTGTTAATTTTTATTTGATATTTTTTGAAATAATAACTTTAATGGTTACCATTAATAATAATACTGTTAAAATTTTGTTATAAATGCATAATAATAATTATTATTAAAGTCGTAAAAAAACTTTAAACAAACAGTCAAGAAACAAAAACAAGATTTTAAAAACTACAAAGTAAAATTTGCAAAGAAAATGACTCAGCATAACTATAGCGGTACATTGTGTAATTAATAATTATATTTATTCAAAAAATAATTAATTCCTAATACACTTGAAAAAATAAATCTTAAAAGCTGTGTGAGTATGTACATGCATGTATGTCAGTAGATTACTGATCTCACATAAAATTTATTGACTTCCCTTTCTCTTTTTGTTCCACATTGATACAATGTTCATGATTGCTTTTTGTTTATCTTTAATGACTACAGAAGTATCACTTATGCCTAATTCTTGAGCAAGATCAATTATATCTGTTTCACTTATATTGACAGTTTCCTCAGATGTCTCAATAGCGGGATCTGTTTAAGACACAATAAATAATTCAACACCACTGACCATTAGTTACTCACTTTTCATACCAGATGCTTTTTCTTCATTTAAGTGCCGACACTACAAAAATAATAATGCAGAGTTTCAATTTAGAAAAATGAACAACTTAAAGTTTGTCTATGTAGCTTTTATTACTTTTTTTACTGCATCTCTCCAACATGAGCGGAAGTTCCTTTGTGGAGTTGCTTGCATGCATTCATCACAGAGGTCAAAATCCTGATCACAATAAAGAAGATGAGGCTCCTTACTAGGAACACAACATGGAACGGCAAATGCACGTTCAAGGTTACGTAATGTGTTGGCTTTTCTCAACAAACAGTCACAAAAAGCATGTAAAAATTTGCTACATGCATCAACTGTGGCATCATATGTTAGATCATCAATAGAACTCATTATTACTATTTTTGATTTCTGTCCTTCATAAATCATGTCAATTATAATGTGAGGACAGCCTTCAGATTGGAATCGAAACCGTGAAACATTGGAATGCTCCATGGCAACCAAAACAACATCTTCACTTTTTGCCATTATGCCATGACCGATACAGGCTTGTAGGTTAGCAGGAAAGGTAACACTTTTTACTTCAAGTAAAGCGTAATCTTTATTGGTTGGAAGAGTGTACAAACTGCCAATTCGTGCTGATGGCAAATAGTAATAGCGTGGCTCAGGTTGAAGAGATTTTCCTTCCACAATAACTGATTTGCCAGTACTGATTTCAGTTACCATTGCAAATGAAGAAAGAATCTCCATAAAATCATCTATAACTTGAAAATGAACTATACTTTTAATATCATTATGCGATATAATTCCATATTTCAGTAGAAGTGCAGCATATTCTCTTTCCTTAGTTGGATAGAAAAGCTCATTTAGACATTGTGTAAACTCGAAAATGTCAACAATGACAATATTTCTAAGAGACTCAAATTGAGGCATATATAAAATGCTGCCAAAATCAGTGAAAGTGGTTAGAAAATCTTCCACATCGTCGGGTTTCATTTCCAAGTTCCAAGCTTCTTTGATAATAAAATCTTTATGCATAATCATCAGGTTGGATTGGCCTTGATGTAGAGCTGTTAAAGAAGAAATGAGACTTCGCAATATTATCCAGCACAGTGGAAGTTCAACTTTATACTGCTTCATATTCTTGATGATATCTTGAAGAGTCTGTCCTAGATTCTTCATTGTGCCAGAGTCAGCATCCAGGTTGAGAAGTTGCACTTCATTAATGAACTTATCCACATGTTGCTTTTTTGCTTCTTCCAGTATTGCTTTTTTAGCATTTTCGAAAGTATCTTTCTCAGAGACATCTGATTCTTCAGTGCAAATATTTGTAGCAACTATAACTGTGTTATTAACGTCAGTCTCATCTTTATATCCAAGGGTAGCAAAATGGAGGAGGTATGTTAAACGTGACCTGTGTCTCATAACTAATACATCATCTTTTCTTTCTCCATAACGATCATGAGGTAGGTCAGGTTTCTTATGAAGGTTAGGTGCATCTCTATTCAACGAAAAGAAAGCAAGACGAAAGTGTTTGTGGCAAGAGAGCAATACAATAGACAGAAAATCGTAAAGAGCTTTATTGACACCAACATCCATTACATTAATAAGCGAGAGGCCATCTTGAATGAGGGTCAGCTTGCTTCGTTCATTTTCTATATTTTTCAAGTGCTTACTGACTTGATCCATTAGCCATTGAACATGCTCATCATAAAAAAATTTTGGGCCTTGCTCGGTAGGCTCAAAATTAGCACTAGCAATTGAAGGATCTTGACGTAAAAGAGAGCAAATGATGGAATAAATGGCACCAAAACGATTAGTGGCAAAGGACCATGCGTACTTATCATGTGGTAAACCACCAAGCACACACAACTCGTAGATTGAAAGACACCGGTCATTCCTTGTCCTCCCCATGTATTCCTCAAAGCTCCATTTTGCTTCCGGTTTCAATTTTATAAATTTGCTGAGCATCTCATTAATGAGAGTTGTCTTTCCTGTGCTAGGTAGACCCATTACTGCTAGTAGACATGTAGTCACTGGAATTTTCTGATGAAGAATGATGTTCCAAAACTCTTGGTGAGTAATGGCTACATAAATTTAAAGAAGGATATAATTCTTTTGCTACCGTATAGCGCAATATTTTTAAGGGCTGTAAATTTCGCAAATTTGCCTATAAATCTATTTTGCGGATTTAATTTTTGTGAATTTATACCATCCACCATCTTGTGCCCTTGAAATTTTGATTTTGGCGGAAGTAATTTTCACAATTCTTCAAAAAATCGCAAAATTTGTGAAATTTACACCATCAAAAAGTTTGTGATATACAGTATTTTAATAGTCTCATGCCTTGCCTATTTTGCTGGGAGGGGACATTGGGCCCATAAATATAATGCCACTAGACTAGACTACTAGTAATATGATTATAGGATGGCTGGGCCCACTAAAAGTGTGGCTTACACATACTATCCCTAATTTATGCTGCCATTAAGCCCTTCATACACTAGAATAGGCAACACGTTGCTATAACGTTACCTTGCAACTTAAAGCTTTTTCACACTGGCACAGTTTTCAAAGCGCTTTGATGCACTTTGTTGATCTTGTTCACACTAGCAGCTGGATTATGTATGATTTTGTGTTCTTGTTGCCATTGGTTTACACTGATCGAAGCACATCACTTCACATCAATCCACCTCTGGAGGTGAAGTGAGAGTGATGCTCATTGATGCGCATCAATTTGAAACCACTCTAGTGTGAACACAATTAATGCACATCAATGCACATTACTTTGGTCAGTGTGAAAAGGCCTTTAATTGTTGCCAAGAATATTTTATATTCTTGGCAACATGTTGCTTGTACAAGATCGAACAGTCTTGCCATGAGTGAAGGGGCGTGGCAAGACTAAAGATCAAAGTAACCATAGATATTAGAGTAAATGAAAGGGATTGGAAATGGGTGCGTGGGCGTAGCCCAACCTCTACTTATTTGTATTGTTACTAAGCAAACAGAGGCGGGTTGGGATTTTGTCACTATTTTCATGCTACTTTTTCTTCTTTCAGGAGCAATATCTGGCAAAGGACTGTTCTCATTTAAGTGAAACTGATGCATCAAGAAGCCTAATGTTTCCTCTCAACACTACTGTTATCTATTGTACAGAAAATGTTATAGTTTTAATGATACAGCCCATTTTCCTTCTTAAAATGCCATTTATTTCATTATTCTCCCTTTTCTCAAAACATGCTAAAGTAAAACTGGAAACCATTATAATCATATGAAAGGCCTTACACTTTCCAAAGTAATTATACAGGTTAGAGTTAGAATCTGTGAAGTATGAGTTTGTTACAAGAGCTAAAGTGTACCAAAAATAGTTGATTTTGCTGTACCTATAACTGATTGCAGCATAGCTTTAGAGAGACAAAAAACTTGCTGTAGGTAGCTCTAAAAATGATATGTGCAATAGGCTATAGATCATAAGCAAGCGTTGTCCTGGAGTGACACAAGTTTCCTTCGAATTCCTTGCAGGACAGCTTCATGAATGGAGGACAGATGGTTGTCACGTGGTAACCCAACTAGCATTTCCTGTTGCTACGCCCCGTTTCCAATCTCTTTCATTTACTCTAATATCTATGAAGTAACCACAAATGTAATCTCGTGTCACTAAACAGTTAGGAGAAAACTGTCTGGTAACACTGCATTCGTTTTTGCATCAGGTAGGAATTTCTGCCTGACCAATATCACATATGGTTGTCATGAAAGCTGAACAATATGAATCTCAAGGAGAGGCTCAAAACACAAAGCTGGAACTTGAACCATACTAACCACTAGCAGACAGTTAAGCCATCAAAACCCAAGCATTATTTTTTTAGGTGGAGAGAGATACATTGATCTGTTCTGCTACCATGTATGACCAATATGATGTCATCAATCGTGTGTAATTTAATTATTGATTGACAGAAAAATGCTAAGAAAAGTAAACACTCAGTCATTGCCAGCTAGATGGCCAACCGTCTAAAGCCCACCAACCACTATTCAACTTTGTGGTTACTTTGATCTTATGGCAACTCTGTTCTATTTCAGGCAACAACAGAGTTGATGATAGCACATCAAAGTAGCCACAAAGTTCAGTGCTTTCAACAAAGTTTCAGTCGTGACACAAAAACCATAAAGATTGCTAGCCTAGTGTATGATTAATTTAGGTATGGGCAATAAGCACTCAAGTCAAAGTCAAACCATAACTACAGATAGCTTATGATAGATCTGCATACTTCTAGTATCTGGTATGACAAGTGAAGTGACTATGTCTTCGACAACATCGCCAAAATAGCTCTTCCTTTGGTAGCTGTAAAATTGTGAACCCATAACAGTCTGACTGCCGCCTCTTTTGGCAGCACGGACTTGAACTGGGAGTTGTTGGTACGGAAAGTCAAGATGACTTCGAGGATGACTTACACGGTCATCTCGAGGGTCACTAACTTCGCCTGGCACAGGTTCGGTCTTTGATGTCCTACAAAAGAAAAAAACTAGTATAGTAAAATATAAAAATAAAAAGGCAACCTCATGCTATTCATTTGTCCGAACTCCAAAGATAAGACAGTTATAAAAAAATCTGGTAGAGCTCGAGTGGTGTGGGCTGATTTATAGATAACTTGAAGGAGTCAAGGATTGGACTCTTGTCTTGACTCCTCCCCTTTTTAACTTTTGACTAATCTTTTATTAGGCCTAGCTGATAATGGATGGAAAGAATTGAAACATTTCCTTTTCTTAATTTAAGACATCTTGCTCAGCTGTAAGTTATTGATAGAATCATAAAACAGCTATCTCATATAAGATCTACTATATATATGTACTTGCTATACAGAGCTTTGTATAAAAACAAATCAGTTTGATTGCTGAGGGACCACTTGAAAAGACTAACAAGAGTCAGTAAGCATCTGTACATTATTATTTAATGTATATTTACTGTAATTTTAGTACCTTTATTTATTTCCATGCTATAGGCAATGGAATGATTTTCGGACAAACATAACACAAGACAACATGATAGTGTGTGATTGTTCTGCCCTTTGGCTTCAAGAATACTTGAGATCCAATCGTCCTTACTATGAGTATGTCCTATGTGGCTATCCTATTGAGGTCAGAGGTCAAAGACTAAGGAGTGTGGACATAACTAATTGCAGTAAGCACTTGATGAAAAAATAAAATACCATATATATACCAGCTTATTTTTGCGGTAAAATTTTTTGCAAATCTTGCATTTCTAAGATTTCGTGGAATTGATTTTTGCCTTTCAAACTGCACCATATGTCAATGAAAATGCAGAATTTTGTGTTTGAAATTTTTTTGACTGAGCAAGAAACCGTAAAATTCACAAAAATATTTCACCGCAAAAATAAACCCGTATAATGGTAAACATGGTATAATATATAGTAAAGTGTTAATATGCATTTTTACTCAGTATTGTTGCTTTTTAGCGAAGGGATTAAAGGTATCAGTGACTCCATCTTCAGAGGTTAATTATGTGCAGAGTGGTGCCTGTCTTGAGCTGCAGTGTAAAGCAAATCAAAATGTTGATGTAACTTGGAAAAGAATTGTTAAAGGATCTGAACAGTGAGATATACACACTAAACTTACAATAGTGACTGTAATAGAAATTAGGATTTTTGTCAAAAAATCACCTTTGGCCCCATTTTTGAGTAACTTTAAAAATTCGTAAAAAATCCAATTTTGATCGGAATCAGCTCAAACTTTCTACACAACATAAATACATGTATATACATCAGAAAATGTAATAAAAATGGAGATTTCTTAACTTGTAATTTTTGACAAAATTTGGCCAACGACCCTGTACTATATAGTACAGGGACTTTGGCCCCATTTTTGAGTAACTTTAAAAATTCATAAAAAATCTAATTTTGATCAGAGTCAGCTCAAATTTTTTATGCAACATTAAATCATATACATGCATTAGAAAAATTATTAAAACAAAAAACGCTCTCCTAGTCATTTTTGATGAAATTTGGCCAACAACCCTGTACAGGCCTTTGTTTTACAGAGTCTTTGGCCTAATTTTTGAGCAATTTTAAAAATTCATGAAATTCACAAAAACATTGTGACTAATGTTTGGAGTTGTTTCATGTTAAAATGATTATTCTTTACTATATAATTCACGCTTTTGGGCCGAACTTTGAAGCAAATTAGTTTATTATTGCAGTACATGCAGACTCTAAGCTCTTGTGTGTAGTATATTAATATACTGAATAGGGCACTGGAGGAGGATCATTCTTCATTCTGTACTAATAAAAGTGTTGATAATTGTGGCAACACTGACACTGAAGGACTGCTAGTATTAAAGGACATTGCAGCTGCTGATCAAGGAATATATGTGTGTACAGCTACACTTGATAATGTCACTAGCTCTGTGATTCGTCAAATTCAAATTGGAGGTAATTATTAAAATATTTTTAATTATAACTAATAATTATAATCAGAGCCTCCTGTGATTGAGAAGAGTCCTACTAGTGTGGTTGCTCGTGATCCTCCATCTTATGTTGTTTTTGAAGCAGCAGCAAGAGGGAACTCACCACCAGTACTGAAATGGTATCACAACTCAAATGAAATTGACTTCAAAAATACCACAAAGTAAATCAAATTTGATAAGTACACTAATCTAATATTACATTGATTGTAATAATACAATGGATACTTGGATTAAATTCTTTATTATTATTATTACTATATGTTTTATTTTCATATTATTACATATTTTTTAATTGTTCTAGGATGTATTTGACCAGTACTGGGTCATTGATTATATTGGGTCCTCAGTTTGAAGATAATGGTCAATATAAAGTAGTGGCAGACAATGGAGCTGGCTCAGTAGAAGCAGCTGCCAGTCTTACAATATACTTCATGCTACTAGTACTGTAGAGAGTAGTGAGCATAATGTGTAACAATGATGGTAGAGACAGTGTACACAGTATGGCATAAGCCTCAGCAAAGCATCTTGCAGTGACAATTGACAAACTATTCATTATTCACATGCAGTTTTAAATAGTGAGAGTGCTTGTAGCTCAAAAATTTTGAGCTCAGAAGCAGCTTAAGCTCAAACTTTCTATAAAGCAAAAGAGTATTAATAATGTACATGTATAAAATTGATATTTGTGTTAATTACAGGGTCAGCCTGCAATAGAGGGTCTGGTTGCTCTAATGATGGACAGTGTCTCCCAGTACATTACTGCAGGTGTCCTGATGGCTACTCTGGTGATGGATGTGAGGAAAGTCAGGAAAGTATGTACCATAATTTATAATTTAAATAAATTTACTTTAATTTTTAACAGCGCCTTCTTCTGCAACCCCTACTAGACCTCTTTCTAGTTCTGGTGATTATTATTATTCTGGTGATTATTATTCAGGTGACTATTATTACTATTCTGGTCATTATAATCATGATAACAAAAGAAAGAAAAGAGGTAATCTATTCACATTATGTTAGCAGTAATGCACAACTAGTTACTATAGTCAGTGGCGTATCCAAAGGGGGGGGTGAGGTAGCCTGGACTAGGGCTGAGGGGGGCTTGAGCACCCCCCTCATGGCTTGGCTCAGAAAACATTACTTAAGTCCAGGGCTCTTGCATTACTACCAAGCCTATTAAGTTATCTAGCCCCCTGATCATGATTTCAGCAGTTTCCAGTGCCTTAAAGAGCAATTAAAAGTGCCAGTATGCTTGAGTATGCTTGAAATTATCTTGACCCCACCCGTAAAAAGTAATTCACAACAATGCAAGAAAACGCTGTTTTACCGCCGTAAAAGGGGTGTGGCCAAAATCGCAGCACGCTTCACATGCTCTCAGCACCCCCTTTTCCAATTTCTAGATACGCTCCTGATATTTGTGACAATAATAGCTTCAATCATTATTATTATTGTTTCCATAGGTGCTGCTTATTCGCAGTATGATTATGATTTCATTGATACATCAGTATCATCAAGTCGTAAGAAAACTTTGGGGAAACAACAAAGAAACCGGCAGAATAAAATAAAAAGAGTAAAAGATAGCGCAGTGTCTAAAAAAATATGAACAACTCTAGGTCAGCGTGATTTTATGACATTTTTTCAATTTTAATTTTACTGTTCATTTAGTTAGTTTCTTTATCCCGATTTGTTATTGAGAGCAACAAACCGTTATAATTTTCTATTTCACAAACACACATGTACACACATTTTGTAGTGCTCATGCTTGACCCAAAGCATGCAGTGCCCCTATGCTCTTTCCTTTAGGCAGGCTGTTATGCAAATTTTGCCAGACTATCACCATCTTTTGTAAGAAAACCACTATTATTTTAAAAAGCAAAACTACATATTCATAGCAACTACAAAAATTATAAAAGTCAGGTTTAAGTATGCAGCTTTTAAAAAATTCTTGCTATTTTTAGTGTTACGTAGCTGTCCCATAGTTAATAATGGCATTCATCCAGTGCTTTTGAATTGCATCACTGTTAATGGCATCAACACATGACGGGCATTTCGAATAATTATTCTTTGAGTGGTATATGATGTGGTTTTTAGCATCGTCAACACAAAGTAACTCAAAATGATACTGATACTTATGGTTTTTCATAGCGATAGCACATGCTTTAACTATAAGCAAACATACTGCTTTGTATTTTTTGGTGCTCAAAGGATCTATATTCTCAAGTCTCAGCTCTATAACATCTTTGTGATCGATCATTTTAACATCGACATGTTCTTCACTGTGTTTTACTCTAATAATTGATGTGTTAATGTGCTTGTATGGGACAATGTAGCAATTGTCGTGTGAAAGTATCTCACAAACGAGAAGAACTTGGACGTTTCCAAGTATGCCTGGTGAACAACGCAAATAAAGCGAATGAGGGCTGTGACCATTAGCTGGTTCTGAAGGGCGCATACTAGGAATGTAGAAATATGAGGCCACTTCAGTAAGAGAAAAGTACTTCAAACATTCAATTTTCGATAAGCTTATGGAAGTGATGAAACAGAAAGACTTCAAGAGTGACTTGAACAATTTAGGGTCTAACTTCTCATCTTTTGCTAACTTATCAATGGCTGCTTCAGTAATGAATCCATAGGAATTTGCTTCATCAAGAGAACGGCCACAATCAAAGACCTTGTCAAGGCAATCAGTGAATCTCTCAATATCCAGTAGGACAATATCAGTGTAGGAGGGGATGTAAAGGAGACTGGCAAAGCTTGTGAAGGTGGTTAGGAATGCCTCAACTTCACTGGGATCTATACCAGCACCACATGAAGTGGCCCATTCGCTGATATCACTTCTAGTCATAAGTGATATGTTTAAAGCCTGGAGAAGGCTGCGTAGAAAAACCCACCTTACAGGTAGACCAGTAACATATTTGCTCATATTTTTAACAACTATTTTCTCAAGCTTCCTCTTAGTCTGCTGCATATCGGAGAGGTCAATTTTCTGAAACTCAGGCTTATTAAGCCCTCTTTCAGTGAAAGCTTTCCTGATATCATAGCCAGTCTCGGATTCACCCTGAGATAATCTTCTATATGAAACCTCTTCTTTGGGTACATATGCATTAAGTAGATGTCTGATAGAAGTGTGACTTTCCTGAGTTCCCCTTTCACTCTCAGTTGATTTTGTAGTTGGAACAAAAAACAACGGCAGAGATCTCTGACAATGCTGACCAAGAAATGGGAGAAAGTTGTATGCTGCTTTGCTGGGACCAATATTGAAGACGTTTAGCATAGTAACACCAGGTTCAAGGAGCCCCAATTTCTTTGGTTGGCTCCTAAGAACTTCCAGCCTTTTTGCTGCCTCATAAAAAAGCCAGATACCATGCTTCCTGCCTACTGATCCATCCTCTCTAGCATCGTTTTTTGTTTCTAACAAGTTGATATCAATTTTTCTCAGCTTAAGAGCTTGAAGGAGGCAACAGAGAAAGCAGAGGCTGATACTTGAACGTTTGGTACCCAACAACCACACGAGGTTGCTGAATGGAAATTCTCCCAAAATATTGAAATTAAAACATGAAAAACCTTCTTTAGAACTTCTTTTTCTAATATTTTCGCGATATTGAACTGCCAAGTGTGATTCGCTATCCTTAAATCTTACAGCATTTATCATAAAATCTTGGAGTAAAGCTGCTTTTCTCTGAGGAGACAGACCAGCAAGAGTGGCAGTGCACATGACTACAGGAACAGAGCTTGTCCTGACCAGATCAATCATGAAGTTATAATCTAATATTAACTTGAATATTGGCTTATCTAAAAATAATACCATTAATTGCAAATTTGCATCAATATAAACTTACCTATTTCCTGTACTATTAAAGTATCTTTTTCAAAACTGGCTTCTTCTGCAATATGCTCATCACAAGTCAGCCTGTTCATAGAATAACTGATGTCAGATTGCTGTGTATAAGATTGCGTATATGCAGACGGTGGAAAACCAGGAACTAATGTGGAGTCTGTGAGATCTGAAGCAATACAACTCTTAGGCAGTTGAACAACATTATACTCGTAATCTGTACTATGACTTTCAGGAACTTGAACTACTTCTCTGGCATCAGATCTATAGATATATTCTTCATTCTCAGTTATATTCTAAAAAAGAAAATTGTAGATCAGTGTGTTGTATGGATAGTCATAGATTTAGACTGTTAGTCTAATATTAGTCAGGTGGGCCTGACCCTTGCAAAGGAGGAGGGTCAGGACCAATCCAACACTCTTTTTTGTGGCACTGCACAGATTCGTGCAGTGACGTATCATGAGTCAAAAACAAAATGGCGGATTCAAAACAGGACCTTTATAGCAGCAAAACAAGGCAAAGATAATATCTAAGAACTTTTCTAGAGACACTGGAAGATACAGAGGGCCTTAATATGTCTTTGTGTGAAGTAATAGACATCCATTGTGTGTTTATGGTGATGAAAACGATCCGGCTGTTAGGAAAATTTTACCGTGGCACTTCTTAACAATTGTTAAAGAGGTTTCTATTTTTCCAGCTTCTCTAACTCGTGTAAACATTTAAAGCAAGCCCTTTCACCATCTTTTACATGTGCAATTATATCTATGCCAATTTAGACCTAGTTCTATCTAACTGCTCAAAATGGGATCTTTTATATGGTTTATTTATGACTGAGTCTAGAGAAGGAGCCTGAAGGAAACTAATTTATATTATCTTTCAGCCCAAGAAGCACCATACAGCACATTTTAGAATAGCCAAATGCAAGCATTGAGCCCCACCCAAGCCATAAAAGTGCACACCAAAAAAGAGTGTTGGATTCGTCCTGACCATAGGTGTAGGGGGCTGAAGCCCCCCCCCCCAACTTTTGGTAGATGAACAATAAGAAATACCATCACATGGCTTTATTTCAAGTTGTTAGTAGGTTATTATTAGCTTGAAACTTTATTTACTTAAATGGGCATAATGTAGCAATAACAAATAGCAGGAATTGGGCATGCAGTAGCTGTTGAGAGCACATATGACAGTACATATCACTAACCCATATAAATTCATGTATAATCTATTTCCTGTTTCATATCCAGGTCCGTTTCTAATACCGTATAACTTGAAATTTTTGTGGAATGTAAATTTCATGGTTTTGGGCTGCCCATAAAATTTAAACCCACGAAATCATTGAAGTGCCATCCCCTTACAGGCTATGTAAACTGTCAACCATAAAAATTAAACCACGAATTGCCTACCAGGAGCAAACCACGAAAATACCGACCCATAAAAATTTCAAGCTATATCGTATCTATGATCTATGGCATAGTCCCCTGTACTTTTATACACATGTATGTGAACTTTATCAGTGCAACTTTAGGCTTACCTCAGATGACTGGCCTGGTTCCGATTCAGTAACAAAAGACTTTAAATTAGATGCAGCGTGATGGCTATCATGACCAGCTACAGTAGCTCGACCAGAATCTGCTTCGCTTACTATTGAAGAAGTAGTTGTCATTATGGATCAACCAACCCTAGTCTAGTCTCTGGTCTAGTCTCGCGTTACCAGCCCCTCCCTCTACGGTATTACTTAATAAGTAACAGGGCCTAGGCTAGGCCTAGGGATTGGAAACTGATGACGTCAAACGGACAGACTCTGCATGCAATAGATCTAGCTAGAGTGGTTTCATATGACGTCACAGCATGCGTCATAATTACTTCCGCATGGCAAAATGGCTACTTTGCCATTCATTTCTACAGCGCTATAAACTCTTCTTGAAGGCTTCCTTAACTATGAGCATGGCTAATTCATGCTACTCTTTCATTTTCCTGGACTCAGGGATGTAAGGGAAGCAAAAAGTCCTCGGATAGAGAACCAGTGAAGCGGCCAAAGTGAACACAGCATTGCCTTGTTACTCCTGTAATTATTGCTATCGCCACTTTTCTGCTTACTACCGCTAGAATTGTACTCCTTTTCTGCCTTGTGCTGTGTAAAAGAAGTCATAGAAGAAGCAACTTTACTACTGTAAACGAACGAGGCTCATTAATTTTTGCCATACGGAAGTAATTATGACGTCAAAAAGTGACGTCACTGCAACCGCTTTATGGTGGAAAAGCAATGGAAGGACTACACAAGCTCTTCTCCAAGTCTCCAACTGTATTAATTTGAATTTTATTTACTATCGATGATGAACAGATAGGTCTTGGGAGTTCATGACTGTTCTTTGTGACGGTTCGGGTTAAACATAGTTTTGTTGACAGAATCTTCGCCGCCTCACGCGGCCCATGTTATTATCGAAATGGAAGTGTCTAGAGCTCCGGTAACCGGACACGGTATGCAGTGCTAGAGCTCCGGTAATAGGGGCTTCGCCCCTATATATATACTGGGGCTACGCCCCAGCATTAATAATACACTGATTTATATTATAGAAACCGAGTATAAATACAACAACCAGCGTTGATGATGCAGCAAGGTCGTGGTGGTGCAGTGGAGAGGCTGGTGTGGATTGCACGGATATGGTCAGGGGTTCGAATCCGGTCAGGACTACCGAGTAAAACTATGCTGCAGTTTTTGATTTTTTTTTTCTTTTTAAAAATATCTTTTTTTGCAATTTTTTTCTTTTTGGCTTTTTTTGGGTCAAGAAATAGCACCCTCTCGTACATCTTAGCCTCCGGGGTCGTAGGGTTGGGATTGGGGTTTAGTGTTTAGTTTTTAGAGCACCCTCTCGTACATCTTAGCCTCCGGGGTCGTAGGGTTGGGATTGGGGTTTAGTGTTTAGTTTTTAGAGCACCCTCTTGTACATCTTAGCCTCCGGGGTCGTAGGGTTGAGATTGGGGTTTAGTTTTTAGAGCACCCTCTCGTACATCTTAGCCTCCGGGATCGTAGGGTTTTGGGGTTAGGGTTTAGTGTTTCTTGATAAAAAGACTAAGTTCCATTTTGCACTACTGCGCATGCGCACAAGCTGTTTTACGGAGAAAAACGGACTGCCGGAGCTCTAGCATTGCAAACTACGTCCGGTTACCGGAGCTGTAGACACAGCCTTATTATTATTATTATCATCATCATTACTGGCAACCACAGAGAATGGAGAGAAGTTCTGAGAATCCTCTTTCTCCAACACCATCTACCGCTTCTTCATCTCTGATGGCCGTAAAGTCCCCATCTCCTGCTGTTCGTGGTATGTTTTATTATTATTATCATTATTAAAAAACATCTGACGTTATGATATTGTAATCTCCCTGTCTCTCGCTCACCTTTCAGAAATTAGTAATTTTAGTATTAATTGCCATCTGTCACTAATAAACTTCCTAGTTCTAATTTATAATAATGTTATTTTTAATAATGTTATTTTTCAGTACAGATCATAATAATAATTTTAATATTAATTAAAATAGATGAATCTATTCGAGACAATATTAAAGAACTTGCTGATTTATATAAGAAAAGAGGCTCAGGGATGCCACAACAGAATGTTAAGGGTGGCGATCCAAGGAGAATGACAGTAATGATTGTATTTATTTATTTTTACTGCATTACAATTTTTAGATTATACTAGGTGGAATGTTGTATGACATGGAGGCAGGTAAAGGGTTCAGGAGGCGATCTATTCCAGGACCAAATCCACAGAAAGTTGAATTATCTAGAAAATCATCACTTGATGATATTTTCATGCGTGCGAAGGAGCTCTATTTTGGTGATAAAGCTAATTTGAAGAAAATGAATCTAGCTGACTCCTCTGGAATGATAGTGAATGTTAATCCTTGTGATTGGAACTTGGAGGAATATTATAAGGACAATGATTATAAACCGAGTAGACACAAGCTCTACGTTGTGTATGATACTAATGATGTAAGATATGCAGGAGATACCAAAGAGTACACTTGATATAAAATTATTACATTATAGGATTTGGTGGAGTCAAACATTTTTGGGAGCTCAGAGGAAGGACAGCTAGAGCCTTCGAAGAATTATAGGGAACGTGATAAGAATGACTCCATATATACTCAAGGTTTGTTTATGGTAATTATCATAATAATAATATTTTCATTAGGATATACATTACCTATAATTGTTAGTTGCTTGGATTGCAATCAGAAAT
>NW_003546552.1:118534-119845 GCF_000090795.2 Amphimedon queenslandica
GCATAAACAAGAACCCGTACGTGAACGAGAATGTCGCGTTCGGCTTCCGTAGTTTACATAGATAAAACTAATTTTATACTTGATCAGAAAAATTTTTGGGGGGCCTGGCCCGGGCCCCCTAGATCCGCCCCTGGTTGAAAAACAGTAAGATATTTAAGAGACTTTCAGTTCTAGCTTGTAAGTATTTATGTATCCCAGCTACCTCTGTTCCATCTGAGAGGATTTTTTCCAAAGCTGGTGAATTGATATCAGCCAAAAGAAGCCGACTCAAAGACAAAAATGTTAACTCGATTTTGTTCATAAACCAAAGATTTCCACTATTTTAACAGTTATTGTTAAAGTTAATTAATTACTATTAAAGTTAATTAACCATTATTAAAGTTAGTTAATATATTAAAGTTAATTGACAGTATTGTATTGAAAGTATCGATACCAGAATGCAAATACTCAGTATCGTATCGAATGAAAAAATTATGGTGTCGCCCACCACTGTGTGTGATCATGCAGAGGTGTGTGATCGCTTGTGCTATTGTGCTTCCTGAAAAGGCTGGGCAATGAATTAACTATTAAAGTTTTATCAATAATAACAGCAAATTAAATTACACAAGACTATAATAAGTAATAATAAAAATCATGAAAGTCTCATTAATAGGCTAATCAAAAGTTTAAACAAAAGAAAAGATAAATGGCTAAATGCACAGTTGCAAGTGTATTTTTAGTACTTGAAGATGCAGTGTGATCTAAAATCACACACATAAAGACTGCCATCCTTGTCAAAAGTGAGTCCACGGGGCCAAACCAGTCCTCCCTCACTGCTTTGCTTCCCGAAACATTGAACAAATTTACCTTCAGTTGTGAAGACAGAGACGCGGGCATTAAGATGCTCAGTGACATAAATGTAATCATTGTTGATGACTATCTTCTCTGGGAGCTTCAACTGGCCTGGACCAGGCCCCTCTGAGCCAAAATAGGATATGTATTGTCCGGATTGTGAGAACTTTTGTATTCTGTGATTGAACGTATCAGTCACAAATACGTTACCTTGAGAATCAAGGGCAGTGCCATTAGGCTGCATAAACTGCTTTAGTTCTTTTCCTTTTTTGCCAAAGGAATGAGAAAATGAGTAGTCCCGATTGAGGACTTGAATGCGATGATTTTTAAGATCAGCAACATAGACTTTACCGGTATTTTCATCAATGGTAATGCCAAACGGATTATTAAATTGTTCTTTACCATATCCTTTGCAGCCAATTTCTTTCAATAGCTTCCCATCCATTGATACCTTTAGTATGCTGTATTTATCTGTCATCA
>NW_003546553.1:0-17862 GCF_000090795.2 Amphimedon queenslandica
TGACAAATATTTTTCGAGTTATGAGCATTTTAAAGAATGAGCCAATTTTTGATAAAAAGGAAAGCCTCGAAAAATTTATTGTAAATAAAGAATGGAAATAAAACTCGTAGGGCAAGGAAAAACAAAGCAAAGTTAAAAATAGGGTAAGGTAAAGTTAGAGACACAAAAAATAAAATGATAAGGGAAAAATAAAGTTAAAAATGATTAAATTTAAGAAATATTAATATGGGCATCAGAGCTAGGCTGTATATACATGTAAACCATGGTTTTTCCAAAAAATGGCTCCAAAATGACCCCCCAATTTTTATTACATTTTCTGATACATGTTGATTTTCTTATCCTATTGAGCTGTTTCCAACAAATACATGTATCTTTTTTGAGATTAAGAATGAGTCAATATTTTGTCATGACTAGAAGAGAATTCTTTACTTTTATAATATTTCAGATACACATACTGTTCTTAGTATTGCATAGGAAGTTTGAACAGATTCTAATCAATAAGACATTTTTGTGAATTTTAAAGTCGCCCAAAAATCTGGCCAAAAACCATGTACTGTATGTAGGACTGAAGTTGGTTGGGTCTTCAGCTAAATTTTATAAAATTTGCTTGAAGAGAATTTTCCATTTTTTGATAGATTTATATATTCTGATTAATTATGAATTTTCAAAATTCCTCCAAAATTTGGCCAACAACCACACTGTATCATTTTGATGTTCTAAATTTTTACAAATGTTTTTTTATACAATTTTTTATACAATGTTTTTTTTTAAATTGGTTGTGAAATTATCCACATTCTTGTTAATAATTATTATTACTAACTACTAATAATTATTAATGATAAATTGACTGGCCACACCTACTCCAGTTATTAATCCAGTTATTAAGTTATTATAATTGTCCCACCCACTTTAACATGTGTTTTCAAAGTTCCTTTAGTAAGTTTATAACCTCCTAATTCTCTCTCTCTCTCTCTCTCTCTCTTTGTTTTTCAATTGACTAGTGACTGTCTCATTTTGGTGTCACATGGTTCACCATGAGACTGATGAGTGAAGAGGGAAGGAGAACTTAAAGACTCTCTTTATCTTCAGTTTATTGTTATCCAGTCTGCCAGTGACCATTGCTGCAGTCTCCATTAAAGCCCCACTGTGAGTAATGCATTACCACTGTGCAGATATTGTTTAGCTAATACTAGATAAGAGTGAGCAGTGTATTGATACTTCAGTGTGTATGGTGCAAGCTGCCAGTCAATCCTAAACCATACACACTTAAGTACAATGTATTACATGTAATTATCGCTGGTTGTAATTAAACTGTTTTATTTATGAATTTGTATGATTGTATGCACACATACAGTCTTGCTGTGTTGTACATGTATTAGAGAAAGAGTGTGTGTGTTTGTTTGTGTGTCTGCTGTTACTGTGCAAGAGTGCATGATTTTCAAACTTATTTGCTAGAAAGTCAATGCTTTTTTGCAATAGCTGCTGGAAATGATTTGACTTGAGTCGACTGAGTTTGACTTGTACAAAAATTAATATTTAATATCATGAATAGCAGCAAAGATTACAAATAATGTGAAGGAGGCAAACAAATATCATTTATAACTAGCTATGAGGGGTTTCATTAAAAGGCAGCAAGTTGTGTGAATTCAATCATGACATAGTTATTCCTTGTCTAATTATTTTTTTGCTATCTTATATCCAGCAACTTCTCCTGTAAAGTATCCACCAATACCACCAACCACTGCTCCAACTATTGCACCAACACCCATGCCAATAGGTCCACCAAAGGTTCCCACTCCAACTCCTGCTCCTGCTCCTCCTCCAATACCTAACAATGTTCCTACTATTTTACCTTTCCTTACTGTTTTTGCTTCATCTGATTCTGAACTACATACATGTATGTGTGTATGCATTTGTAAACTGGTTATTGGAATAATACTGTTAACTCACGGTGAGGACATTCTTATTACTGAGCTTATCACGATATTATTATTAGCCACTAATGTCAGGAGGGAAGACCTAGATTTGCTGACGATGAGGTGTCTACTAGCACAGTGTTATTGACCACGTCAAGCATTCTTGGATCTGGCGTGATCATCTGATCATGTGATCTACATGTACATGTACATGTATAAACTGACGTCAGTATTTATGATACTTTGACTCTCTCCTCCTACTGGCAGTCATTATTATTATAACTAGTTTATTTGAAAAAAAATTAAACACTAAGCATATACATGTACACATTGTACTAAGCAATGATAGCACAATCAAGAGCAACACAAATACATGCATGTATATATTTGATATCATTTTTTTGATACAATAAGTCCAACAATAGCACCAACACCAGCTCCAACTGCTCCACCAACCACAAACCCAACTGGACCAGCAAATGATCCTACAATAGCTCCAGTTTGTATCCCAGCAGCAACACCTCCTACTCCAGTTACTGCTCCAACCCCAGCGCCTATAGCTATATCTCTTCCTTCATTTGATGTGTTTCCACTTTTGAAGATGATGAGATTAAATAAGAATATAATGGACTTACCTCATTTTTATTCTCTTAGTAATGGCAGGCTTCCTTACTCTGCTTATAGCCGGCTAATTTTTTTAGCCCAAGTGATTTCTTTTCTAATTATTAATACTATCACTTCGTTGGCGAGAGTTTTCCCTGGGTAATCCCCGAATGCTGTTTACTTTACCAGTAATATCGTAGGCTGTGCCCATTTTAAAGTTGACGCCCATCTTTATACAGTGGGAGTAGTTTGCTACCAATGTGGTTTAGGTTGTGTCGATTGCTCCTACAATGGTTTTTATGTAGTATTTGCATTTTATCACTTTGAAACATTCTTTTATTTGTTACATGTAATTGCTTTGTATGCTGCATTTGAGAGACTGTGTTTGTGTGTGTGTGTGTGTGTGTGTGTGTGTGTGTGCTGTCATACTAAATCTTATTACTCTTTGTCTTAGTTGTTTCTGTGCATTAAAATTTGTTATAGCATTAACACAAACTATCAAGAGCAGCATATACACATATATACGTATTTTTTATTTAAAATTAAGTCACTATATTTTAGATCCAATGTAAGCACCAATACCAGCTCCAACCAATCCACAAACCACGGCCCCACCGGGCCCTCCAATCACTGTCCCTACAACCGCTCCTTTCTTCATTCCAAGAGAAACACATACACCAACTGCTCCTCCACCCACAGCACACATGACTACATTCTTTCCTTGATTTGATCGATTCCTCCTATGGAAGCTGACAAAATTGTTAAATGCTAGATTAACTTACCCTGGCATTCTGGTTTTAAATGATGAAGTTTGTTACTCTGTTTATGACTTCTTTGAAGTCCAAATTTTTCTTAATACCTTTGCTTGTTTGCCGAGGATTTTTTAGGGGTAATCCCCCTTGCTGTTTACTTTACCGGCTATGTCCAATTTGAAGTTAACGCCCATCTTTATACAGTGGGAGTAGTTTGCTACCAATGTGATATAGGTTGTGTCGATAAATGAATACTGCTGTTCCTTTAATGGCCTTCATAAAGTACTTGGTAGCTGCATTTTATGATAGTTCTTTTATTTGTATGTTGTTACATGTACAGGCTGCGTATGTTGTATTTGAAAAACTATGCCTATGTCTATGTTTGTGCTGCTATACTAGAGCTTGATTATATTCTTTGATTGCTAGAAAGTCAGTATCATTTCTGCAATAACTGCCAGAAACAATTCTACTTAAGCATGGAATTTTGACTTATTCAAAACTTTTGTTAAAATGTAAAGTAGCAGCAAGGATAAAAATTACATCTAAATTATAAGCACTAATATTTAGTAT
Organism: Amphimedon queenslandica; assembly: GCF_000090795.2. Taxonomy (NCBI): domain Eukaryota; kingdom Metazoa; phylum Porifera; class Demospongiae; order Haplosclerida; family Niphatidae; genus Amphimedon; species Amphimedon queenslandica. The sequence goes on from NW_003546553.1 coordinate 3,842, forward strand.
CAGCATTTGGACTATAATGTATTTAAGTTCAGTTTTTTTAAAGGCAGAGATAAGCTAGGCCACATGTTATACATATCAAAAACTTCTCACAATCAGTGTAGTTTCTTTCATTTTCACGACTATGAAGATAATGTTATGAGAGGACGCTGTATCATTAATGTCACTTACGGCATTTTAATGGATTTGCTGTTATCAAAGCAGTTCTTCCCCTTGCACTTTATTAGTTTCTTCAATTGCCTCTTCTTTTGTGTTGCTAGGGTTATTTTGTATCGTTTGGGTCAGATGATTTTAATATTGCTCACGTGATGCTGTGGAGGAGCTTGCTTAGCTCTCGTGACAACATCACTTCAGTTTTTAAAAACCTTTGAAACTCGCTCTGTGTTTTTGAAACCTCATGATACAACCATACATTTGTATGGTACATTCATCTTATGACATACTCTTTGTAAAAGAATTCAACCAAAACTATTAAGAACATCACACAGACATAATGCACATGTATATTTAAAAAGAAGCTATTATGATGCAAAGAGTCCAATAATAACACCAGCACCAGCTCCAACCAATCCACCGACTGCAGTTCCAACAGGTCCAGCAACAACTGTTCCTGTGACGACTCCAACTCCCCCTAAAATGATAGCACCTTCGATTGCACTATTTACTTCATTTGATGAATTTTTTTCTATTGAAGACGATAAAAGCTAAGTAATAGATTAACTTACCCTGGCATTTTTGTTTAAAATGATGAGGCTCGTTACTCTGTTTATGACTGTTTTAAAAGTCGGATTTTTCGTTTTTAAAAATACTTTTACTTTGCTTGCCGTGAGTTTTCCCAGGGTAATCCCCGAATGCTGAATGCTGTTTACTCTACCGGTAATATCATAGGCTGTGCCCATTTTAAGGTTGACACCCATCTTTATACAGTGGGAGTAGTTTGCTATCAATGTGGTATGGGTTATGTCGATAAATGAATACTATTCCTTTATACAGTACTTGGTGGTTGCATTTTACGATAATTCTTTTATTTGTATGTTGTTACATGTACTGGCTATGTATGTTGCATTTGAGAGACTGTGTCTATGCATGTGTGTCTTGTCATACTAGAACTGATTCTGTTATTTGATTGCTAGAAATTCAATATCATTTGTGTAATAGTTGCTAGAAGCAATTTAACTTGAGCATGGAATTTTGACTAATGCAAAATTTTTCGAACAATTATAAAGTAGCAGCAATGATGATAAAAAATCATATAAAAGTTTTTATAAGTTCTACTATTTAGTATCAGCATTCACACTATAATAATTGAGTTTTCACAGTACAGTAGTTGAGCTTTCTTAGAGGCAGAGATAAGCTAGGCCACATGTTATACATATCAAGAACTTCTCACATTTGGAGTAGTTTTTCTTGTTAGGGCCACTATAGAGATATTAGAGGACACTGTATTAGTAAAAGTCACTTACGGCATTTTAATGGTCTGCTATTGATTGCTGTTATGAAAGCAGTTCTTCCCCTTGCACTTTATTAGTTTCTTCAACCGTCCTTTTTCTGTGTTGCTAGTGCTAGGGTACTTCCTCTCCTCTTTGCATATTTTGTTATCGTTTGGGTCAGGTGATTTTAATATTGCTCACGTGACTAGTTCTTTGTGGGGGGAGCTAGCATAACTTTATAGTGACGATGTCGCTCAAGTCTTTTGGAAACCTTTAAAAATCACTTTGTGTGTTGAAACCCCGTGATACAACCATGTTTATATTAGTACATTCATCTAAAAGTTTAAACTAAAACTATCAAGAACAACACACAGACATTGTGTATATTAAAAAAGAAGCTATTTTGATGCAAAGAGTCCAACAACAGCACCAACACCAGCTCCAACCAATCCACCAACTGCAGTTCCAACAGGTCCAGCAACAACTGTTCCTATGGTGGCGCCAGTTGCTCCTCCAGACGCAGCACCTATTTTCATGTACGTTACTTCCACTGGTGGATTCGGTCTATGGAAGCTGATGAAATATTTAAATGATAGATTAACTTACCCTGGCATTCTGGTTTAAAATGATAAGGCTTGTACTTTGTTTGACTGTTTTAAAGTCCAAATTTTTGCTTTTACTTCACTTTCCAAGACCTTTTGCTGAGTAGGTCCCTAATGCTGTTTACTTTACGGGTAATATTGTAGGCTGTGCCCATTTTAAAGTTGACTCCCATCTTTATACAGTGGGAGTAGTTTGCAGTGTAGGTTGTGTCGATAAATGAACGTTGCTCCTTTAATGGCCTTTTGCATTGTACATGGTATTTACTTTACAATTGTTTTCATTTTTATAATGCATTAAAAACACATGATATTATGTATTGGAAGAACTGGAAACTTTATTATTCTTAAAAATTCCAACAGCAAACCCAACAAGAGTGCAAATGATTATCCCAGGTGGTCCACCATATATTCCTTTAATTGCACCTTCTCCTGCTCCTTCAAATCCTCTCTTCACAATTCCTACCAGATTTCCTTCATCTGAGGTATTCTCTCCTCTAAAATTAAAACAGTTATAACTGTCAAGTAATTACATTTGCTTACGGCATTTTGTTTTTACGGCAATTGTTTTTACGTCTGATTTGGTTAGGCGTTGTCATGAATCCTCAAGGGAGAGTCCTCCATATCACGTGTTGTTTTTCATTGGTTGAGCCTATAACATTGACGCCCATTCTCCTCACAGTAGGAATGGCTTACAATGACTCTGGGTATCACCACTAATGGATTCACTAATGGATTCACTCAACGTATTCACCACAAAACAATCACATACATGTACATGTACAATAATTATTTTATTTATTTTATATCTTCGTTAAATTTCTCAGTTTGACAATTTTGACATACATGTACATGTACATGTACAAGCAGTACAATACTAATATTTCTTGTGCTGTTAGTGTGAGTGTTGGAATTTCAGATACCCCACTAATGCACCTACTCCAGCTCCCACTGCTCCTCCAATGACTATTCCAATTGGTCCTCCTATTACTCCTATGGCAGCTCCACTGGCTCCTCCAATCATTGCACCTTTTCTGACCTTCTTTCCTTCGTCTGATATCTGTCCACTATATTGTAGTGTATTGTTAATAGAACCTGGCAAAAGGTCCGCCTTACTTTGTCATTATTGTTATTGTTATCCTTCACTTCTTTTCTTAGTTGGAACCCACGACTTAATTGTTATTGCTCAAGAATTGCCGATACTTGGACTTTCCCCCGGGAAAATCCCTTCTACATGTTATTGACCATAACTTGTGGGAGCGAGGGTACGAGAGCTTACTAATGATGCCATGCACGTGCACTTGTTTGCTCTATTTTGTGTTGACAATGTAAATTCAATGATTAAAGTAAAAAATAATTTCAGTGTATACTTAGAAATGTCATTAAAAGTAGGTAAAAATTACGATAAAAGCAGTAATGTTTGGTTATCCACGAGTGGCATTTTGTAACAATGCCAAATGGCCTTTTTGTATCTTGCTAGACGTCACCCTTGGCCTTGAGATAAAGGTAATATAGACCTACAGTGACAACACAAGCTACTTTTTCTCCTGTAGTCAGATCTCTTGGCTCAGAACTATAGATTAACATTGTTACTATAATATGCACTATATTTTTTTCTCCCTACCCAGGCATATTTTGTCTCTTCTTTTTAAGTGATTTTCTTCTTCTCTTTAAATGATGTTCTTCCCCTGAAGCTGTTCAAGGATTTGTTTGTTCGGGCCTAGTCTCGTCTTTTTACCCTCAGCCCGACCCTCCGCTATATAGGGAGGAATTGTGTTGACGTGGTATCAATAGGCCAGTCCCTTGGGAAGCCCCACTACGTCACTCCCATTCCGGCCCACCTGAGACATGTTTGTCTCCTAATGAATGTGAATTGTTTATAGAGTTGAGTAAAGTGCTGCGTTAGGAGTCCCTCCCTCTTCCACTGTATCTTAAGGTTTCATTGATGGAATGAACTAACCAATGAATAACCTACATATATATGTACATGTACATATATGTTCATATGTTGCTTGAAGTCTTGTACTTACATGTACATGTAGATCTTGTGTGTATACCATCCATCTATACTGAGTATTGAATTGTACTATATGGTTGAAAGTAGATACTGATGTACATGTACTATTTTATAGTTTTTAAGATAAAAAAAGAGAAGGAGAGAGAGAGGAGAAGGACTTCATTTGCTTGCTTATAATAATTATTTTATTGCTGTATAATTTATGAATATTCACCTACCTCATGAATATTCAATGAAGTCATTAGCTAGCGCCTGCCTCTTTTAATGCATTGCGCCAGTTTGATGACATTCACTTGCAATCCTTACAACATTCCAGACCCACAGACTATGTATACACACACATAAAGGCACTCATATACACTCATATATCCATACACCTAACACCTTATACTTACCATATATTATATACAGGCTCTTAGTATGTACTGTGTATGTCATAAGGCTAGTACTGTGTATTGTGGCTTCTCCATTAGTAGATTGTCAGCAGTGTATCAGTTGTATATAGTTTAATGTATTATTAGTGTTGTTAGCTTAGCATGTCCATATGTCCTCCCTTGGTTGTGTTAATAGACTGGAGGGTCAATGATCAAAGATATCTCTACATTTCTAGTCTGTATATGTACATGTACATGTACATGTAGTGTATGTGTGTATTTTACTATTAATTAGTGTGTTCTTTATTAGTATTGAAACTAATGTTACTTATATCTTTGGGTTTTTAATTATATTTAATGAATTCCTTGCACAAAATAAAGTGCAACACTCCTTAAGCTAATTCTGATGAGTTCAATTTTTGATGCATGGAAGTTAGAACTGATTCGATCAAATTTGGATTTATATGAATTTTTGAAGTCAAAGACCCTGCACTATAGTACAGAGTTTTTGGCCAAATTTTTGTGACTAGGGGAGAATTTTTAATGTGTATACTTTACATGGTCTTATGTTGTGTAGAAATTTAGAGTGGATTTTAATCAAAATTGAATTTTTTTACGAATTTTAAAAGTTATTCAAAAATCTGGCCAAAAACCCTGCACTCTATATAGCCCAGGTTTTTTTTCCAAAAATTTGCTCCAAAATGATCTCCAATTTTTATTACATTTTCTAGTACATATTGCTGTGTAGAAAGTTTGAGCTTATTCTAAGAAATATTTTTCGGGTTATTAACATTTTTTTAAAATGAGCCAATTTTTGAAAAAAAGCATGGACTATAGCCCATGGTTTTTTCCAAAAATCGGCCAAAAAATTGCCCCCAATTTTTATTACATTTTCTAATACATATTGATGTCTTTATGCTATGTAGAAAGTTTGAGCTTATTCTAAAAAATATTTTTCGAGTTATTAACATTTTTTTAAAACAAGCCAATTTTTGGAAAAAAGCATGGACTATAGCCCATGGTTTTTTCCAAAAATTGGCCAAAAAATTGCCTCCAATTTTTATTACATTTTCTAATACATATTGATGTCCTTATGCTATGTGAAAAATTTGAGCTTATTCTAAAAAATATTTTTCGAGTTATTAACATTTTTTAAAACAAGCCAATTTTTGGAAAAAAGCATGGTTTTTCCAAAAATTGGTCAAAAAATTACCCCCAATTTTTATTACATTCTCTGATACGCATTGATTGATGTCTTTGTGCTATGTAGAAAGTTTGAGATGGTTCCGATCAAAATTTTTTTACAAATTTTCAAAAAGTTTTTTTTAATTAGGCCAAAATTCATGGTCTCAAGCCAAATTTTGCCAAAACTTAAAAGGAGAAAGTTTTTGGTTGTTACAATTTTTTCTGATACATGAACTTATGGGTGTATAAGCTAATTTCGATCAAAAAAATTAGATTTTTACAAATTTTTAAAGTTGCTTTCAAAATAAAGCCAAAGACACCATATCATGATGAATAATGAGTTGTGATTTTTAAACCAGTCTGGCTTATGCAATTTTTAAGAATTAATTTAGCAATTGTTTTTCACATTATAAATTGATTATTATTAATAATAATGTTTCATTTTTATTAGGAGGATTGAATAAAAGAATGTGGAAATAGCTACTAAGAGTAACAGATATCAACTGCTATTATATTTATTATTTTTAAAACCTCTCAATCATCAAAGTTAAAAATGAACCGGATTTGATTCCTGCTATGTTACTATTAATAGATTCATTAAACATTGCATCATTTAGTTATTAACTTATTATGTAATAGTTATAATCAAAATTAACTATAAAATCATCAAGAGTTCAAGACATCAACACTTTAGAACTTTACTAAGCAACAAGAAGTAGAAGGTGAAACTTTGTCAGTGATCACTCAAGGACTACAGAAGTCTCTACTCTATAACTTTATCTCGAGTTAGTCTATCGACGGCTCCTGTTCTTCTCAATAAGAAAAGTCTTTCTCACTTCATGGCTAATACACCCCACCAGTGTAGGAAGAGAACCAGCCAGATTGATACTCCCTACTGTCGTTGTGGAAATAGTCGTGCCGTCTGCTACGTGTTTAATAGTCTACTGATAGCCAGCCTAGCCTTTCCCACACATCACTGTGAACCTGAGAGAGTTCCATGGCAGAAGTTACACCCACACCCCCAGTTACATATGGAGGAGGGCCTCCCTTCTCATCAAATTTCTCATCCTCCCCATCTTCACTTTTGACACAGGATTCCTTTAGAGATCAATGTGTTATACCATCTAGCAGTGACATTATGTTAAAGCCCAGTAGAAGTGATGTGTTGCTAAGCAATGGTCACATGATCAGTGTACTCGCCTTTTCTAAAGATACATATATGAACGTGTCAGTTCCTTGTGATGTCAGTATAAACTATCAGCAGCCATCTTTTCTTCCCTGGAGCAGACTAGCTTTACTACTTTACCTACTACAAAGAAGATCAAAGGATTTCAAGACAAAACAGGAGAAGCCAGAGATTAAGATTGAAGTAACAGATTCCTCTAATTCTACAAATGGAGATGATAAATCTAATTATCCTAGAACTACTACAACAGAGGAAGCATTCACCTGCACCTGCTATTATGGTATTAATGATGATGATGATGATGATGCTGATTCTTGGAGTGGATTCTGTTTAAAGTGTGAATGTAGTTATGGTAACAATGATATGGATTATGAATGTCAACTTGATGAGGAGGAGGAGGAGGGGGAGAGCGAAGGAGAAGAAGAGGAATATAATGAACAGAATCCTCAAGATGATGATGATGATGATGATGACTTTATTGTCCAGTTTGCTTGTGTCTCTGTCTCTCTCTCTTCCTCAGATCCTGTGATCCCTCGTATGTGTCTCCTTGCTCCCCCTCCACCTCCTTTCCTTCAACATGTCTCCTCCTTCTCGAGCGATGAGAGCGGGTTTTGTGAGCGCTCGAATTTTGACAGCAGCAGCAACGGAGAAGAAGAAGATGAGGAGGAAGAGGAGAAGGAAAGTGCATGCGTCTTTGACGAAGGATTATGGCATGAGTTTGAGCAGCAGGCCTGCTTTAACGGAACAAACTCTTTCTTTCGTCCATGCCCTCTTTCTTCTCCCGTTGATGCCATTAACAGTGACTCTGGCAGCGAAGTAACCTTAATGGAGGACATAGACTTACCACCTGCCCACCATCATCTCAGGGATTACGAAGAAGACACTGTAGCTGAGGAAGAAAGCAAGGATCAGACTCTTCAGCCTAGCAGCTGCAAGAGAGTCCAATTTAAACCAGAGCCTCATTTATTTCAAGTCCATCACATGGTCACATGGAGATATGCGTATAGAACAGCCAGGAAGGGACACTGGGAGCAGCTGGGGCTTGACAGGGATCGATTTCAAAAGAGAATAGAGACTATTGGTAAAGCTATTGGGCCTTGTCTCCTCAAGAAATTAGAGAAAATGAAGCTACAGGGTACAAGTGATCATGGTAATGACGAATCTCCAGTTTCAGTGGATGTACAATAATAATCATTTAAAGGTGAATTGATTCAACCTATAAAATAATATAATGCTGATATTCGGCTGCAGGCTAAATACGCACGAAACTATTATTATTATATTTATTTTTACTATAATTATTAAAAATATTGTGCACAATAAATCACACCACAATTTATACTTAATGTAAGAGAGAGAAAATGCTTACATGTATATTATATTACTGGTATATTTAAAAAGTTATTATATTTTAGTGTTTTATTTTTGAAAGTCTTGAAATTTTAAAATGTACAAAAGTCCAGTGTTATCGATGGTTATAAAAAGACTAAAATCAGGCGAGAAGCAAAGATGTTTCCCAAATGTGCTCTTCAAAAGAAACTGCTTCTTCTTTGAGCCATCAATTGTCCACCACTAAAAGGGAGAGAGAAAAAGAGAAGAGGAGAGACAAAGAGGCAAAGTTAAAAGAGAAAAAAATTAAGGAGGGACAATAAACTATTTCAAACATGAAGTAACAGTCATAACTATGATTCAGGAAAAATGACTTGACATCACTGTAGTATAATATTCATAGTTCTGCTTTATAGCATTCACAAGATGACTCATTGTCATTCACACAATCTAATGTGAATCATTAGCACTATACTCATGTTAAACACATGCAAAGCATCAAATGATCAGGCACACACTAATACATTAAGGATTTCTAAGAATAAAGAGATTGTGAATTGGTTGCTAGCATCTCAAACACAATTAAAAAATATTCACACTCTTTACTACAATGGAGGCTGATAACCTACTGTACATAGTTCAAAGAAATGAGACAGGTACTACTGCCAAATATATACTACATACTTACTAATAGTACCAATAAACTAATGCTTTGTTATGTGCATTTATTATGAGTGTGTTGGTGTACACGTGTCATGATAAACAATGATGAAATACATGAAGTTTTGATGTAATCCATACACAATACATACCCTAACCCACACACAATACACTATATGCAATATCATCTACTCAATACATGCACACATGTATTATACATTATTACATGTACATATACATTAGGGGTTTACCTGTATAGAGTCAGATAGTGTAACAATTTGTTTATTGTTAGGAGAGAATTGTGTATTTATCATCCACGCACTACTACCTGAACTGGAACACTTGGTATCAGTTCCATTGAAATTGTATATCTATTGAGAGAGGGGGGAGAGAAGGAGAGAGAGAGGGAGAAAAAGAGGGGGGGGAAGAGAGGGAGAAGAGAGTGAGATGGGGAGGGAGAGAGTGGGGTAGGAGAGAGAAAGAGAAGGTAGAATGTGTCACATTCTATATGTATTATAGTTGTCCCTACCATGAGAGCTGAGTCATCATGGCCCACAGCTGCTATGGTGCCATCATAATTCAAAGAACAGAAACGTGACAGACTGTAGCCAGCAGATGATGAGACATAAGCTCTGGTATATAGTCTATCACCATTGACTGCACTCCACACCTAAGAGTGATAAGAACAATATAAAATTATTAATACCAAACTTTCTATTTATATTAAATTCAAAATTGGGGATTTTTTGAGATCAATTAATTTTTTAGAAGCTTTTGTTGTAGTTAAAGGACACGTACAGCTATTCTTCCATTTGATGCTGATGCAATCAATCTCGTGTTATCTCCACTGATATTAACACAAAGTATTGATTCTTGTGGGTTATCTGATATTCCATCACATCTGAACAGTTTACTCCCAGTAGAGGAATCCCATACCTTTATAGAGAGAGGGAGAGAGAGGCAGTTAAGATACATGTACATGTATATGAACAGTCAAGCATACAATTACAGTAATTAAAGTATAATTATAATTACAAATGAAAAAAATCCAATTTTAATTGGAATCAGGTTACACAACATAAGGACATGCGTATCAGACAAAAATTATAAAAATGAAAAATTCTCTCGTAGCCACCCTGTACTATAATAGCCTGTGATCTTTAGCCAAATTTTGAAGCAACAGCTTAGAGTAGATACTCACCAGTACATGTCCAGGGGCAGCTGAAGCAACTTTATTACTATCATTATAAAATACACAAGGCATGGTTCTAAAATCGGAACAGTCTGGTTGGCATGACAACTCATCTCCATTGGCAACAGACCACACCTACACAATAAAGTAAACATGGCGGAAGCTGGTTTTATTATCATTACCTTGTGGTTGGTCTCATCGCATGAAAGTAACTTTCCATCATCTGGAGAGAAGAAACAATCAAGGACTGACTTATCATGAGCTCCTTCTTTGAGCCAAACAGTTGACTGTGTATTCACATCCAACACCTAACAATAACAACAATAATAATAATAATAACAATAATAATAATTATAATAATTTATCTTTTGTGGGCTCCTCTTTTTTGTTATTGTTGTTGTTTTTTGTTTCTTGTTATAATAATAACAACAACAATAAGAACAATAAAAATAATAGCAATAATAATAATAATAATAATAGTACTATACTATGCATGCATTTAAACAGGTTTTCATAATAGAGAACTGTTTATTTATTTAAGTAATAAAATTATTAATGACTGTGCCAAGTCTTGACTTATAAACTCTATCAATGAATAATGTATTTCATTACTTGTAATGCTCCGTTATCGTAACCCATAGCAACCAACTTCCTGTCATGTGACATGTCCCAGGAGCGAGGCTTCAGTCCAGAGAACGTGTTTATAACTTGAACAGTTTGTCCATCCAACCCTTCACATATCTAACAAATAAATAATATATAATTTCAACTACTACATGTACATGTACATGTACATTAAAGTGACAGAGACAAATTAATAACACAATTGGTTAACTAAATCAAGAATATAAAATATGCTGAAATTAGTACAAGGGATCAGAAGTGGAGGAGTTAGGGTAGTACCTCTAGTCTTCTCTTGATGGTGTCATAGCAGACAATGCTTGGTATGTATTCAGAGTCTTTCTGAGTGAACCGAGTCACAAAACGACGAAGATAGAGTTTCCACGAGTTACTCTCTGTCTCCTGATTGTGTATAAACTGAGAGAAGAGAGAGAGAGAGAGAGGGGGGGTACAAGACAAGACATGTACATACATGTATATTATAATGGAAGATGTGACTAACCTTAACACTACTACCTGAGGATGAGAGGATTATGTTCTCTTGAGGTGAGAACTGAACGCAACTAACATAATCATAATGCAAGGGTATCTCAAGTATAGGTACACCTTTAGCCAGTGACCACACCTACAAATAATGACATCACGTGACATCATGATGACATCATAGCCTTACATTTACAGTCCCTGAGAAACACCCAGTGACAAGTAGACTTGAGTCGAACGATAGGTCAACACACAAAACGTCCGAAGCATGTCGAAATGAATGAACCATCTGCTTAGTGTCGACTGACCAAACCTACATGTACATGTACATGCATATTATGTAATATATTACTAAATATTTACGTGTACCTTAGCAGTGCAGTCTCCCACAGCAGCTGCTATAAGAGTCCCATCCTTACTAAACACTGCACTACGGACTGTAAAAGATGAAGACATACCACTGCCTACTGAGGTGGTGCGTGATGGAGGAAATAATGAAATCTGTTTCTCGGTTGTTGGAGAAATGGCTGGAGTTGCTACTATTAGAAATGTGGCAGCAAATAGTCCATTCATATCATATAACTGTATGTATCAGTAAGAGGGAGTCATAAATAAAATAAAAAAGATTGTAACAATAATCTATCAGAATATGGAATATAAAAAAGCAGAATTCCTTTAATTATAGCTCAAAAAATATTTGTAGGAAACAGCTCAAACTTCTACATAACATAAGTACATCACTGTGTATCAGAAAATTTAATAAAAATTGGGGGTCATTTCAGAGCCAATTTTTGGAAAAAACCATGGGCTATAGCCTTTGCTTTTTTTCAAAAAATTGGCTTGTTCTCAAAAATGCCCATACATGTAACTCGAAAAATATTTGTCGGAATTGGCTCAAACTTTCTACATAGCATAAGGGCATCAATATGTATCAGGAAATGTAATAAAAATTGGGGGTCATTTCGGAGCCAATTTTGGGAAAAACCATGGGCTATAGCCTTCCACAGTTTTAGCATGCCCTGCAGCAAACCCTGCAAATAAATAAATATATATATATATATATAATTACAGAGATGAGTCCGTCCTGACTTGCCACGACAATTAAGTCACCAGTTGGTGAAAAACAACATGATGCAATCCCAGAGTCTCCATGATCCCACTCCTCCTTGATCTCACCGCTACGACTAGACCACACCTACAGTACATGCACACGCACATATAAATTACACTAGCAATGGCGTGTAGTACTAATTATATTTATACATCACACATCTCTGATATTAAATGTTGTATAACCTTAACAGCAGAGCCGATATCTGCTGAAACAATGAACTTGTTATCGGAAGAAATATCACAAGATTGAACACCATCTTGATGAGCAGTGAATGTACAGAGAAGCTTTTTAGGAAATTCCCAAACCTACAAAGCACATATTAAATGGGTGTGGTTACAATGACAAAAGCTCCTCCTACCTTGCAAGTTTTATCATCAGATGCAGTGACTAGTAGATCTCCAGTTTCATTGATGACACAGTGAGTTATACTGTTAGTGTGACCACTAAATGACTCCAATACTTCACCAGTGGAAGCCTTCCATATCTAACAGCAAAAAAACAAAAATACAAAATATACATAATATATTGTAATGATTGTATAGAAAAACATTAATAATAATCATTAATAACATTAAGTAATAGGTGATTCACTTTTGCTTCATTGGATGAGCATGATAATACACTGGATCCACCATTAAAGAACTGACAGTATCTCATGTCTTCGTTCCTGTGTGGCTGCAACTGGAGGAACGCAGTCGGGAGATTAATAGAGCTACGATTACTAAAGAGGAAAACCAGAAAATAGAAAATGAAAAAACTACTTGACAGATACTATAAGTGGAACTTCCAAATAATGAAACTTTTGAGACTAAAATTTCTTCACTATGTACAAAAAGATGCTTTTAAAAGATAAGTTTTAAATTTAGTAGTTTTATTTCCATTATTTAGATGTGCTTGTTAAAGAGAAGTATTTCATTATTGTAAGTTTGGCTGTATCATTCCATTCATTCTGCTTGACTCACCACCAGTCCAGCCAGAGTGTATTAGTATTTCTACTAGCTACTCCTCTAGCAATCTCATAGAGCTTGTCTGATGGAGTAGCAAGAGCTAACTGAATGACATCCTCTGTAGTGATATGAGGAGAACCAAGTACATCAAGATGGCGACTCAGAAACAGCTGCAATTCGTTTGCAGTATCACGATACTAAGAGATGGAGGGAAGTCAAAATGTAGAATGGACCTTATTCAATGAAATTTTTCTAATTAACGCGCACCTGAGTTGGTGGTAAAATGGCGGATTTTTGTAAGAAGGACTGGCTGAGCAATCTTGTCTTTTTATCCAGCCATTCTAGCTGTGAGAACCACTTTGAGCTGTCCTTTTGTTTCAGTATACTCTATTTATCTCTTCCGTAAGCTCTTTGGTTGCTGTTTTGGCTTTTATAGCATTTTATCATAGGAATATTCTTACTCATTGGCAATTCCCGTTTTTCTAAATTTTGCTTTCAGGAGCCAGGGCGCTTGCCCCTCCGTTGCTATCAAGACAGAAGTCTATTCAGCTGAGTCCTATAACTAATTTCTATCATCAGACTTAGTCTCAGTCCGTCAGAACCAGGTACGGTGGAATAACTCACTCAGTTGTCATGTTGCAGCTGGAGTGTGGATGATTATGACCATCTTTTCACTTCTTAAAACTATAGGTTAGCTCTTTTATAGATAGTTGAGGCATGCAAGAACTCATTCTTTATCTGTACATTCACTGGTCGTATTGTATGAGCACCTCATGTCGTATTAAAATCTGTCAGTCGCTATCCAATACTTGCAGAGAGGAATCATCACATTCAGGACCCATTCATGGCTCTACACCATTTGTATCCTCTCCAAACAGTTTTACTTA
>NW_003546553.1:17872-47770 GCF_000090795.2 Amphimedon queenslandica
TACTTCATACTAGACGTTACTATTAATAGCTAGTTACATGATGCTCATCTATTACAGCACACTTATGATCCTTGGAGTGATTCCTATATGTGAATAAAGACCAATCCTATAGTTTTAAGAAGTGAAAAGGTGGTCATAATCATCCACACTCCAGCTGCAACATGACAACTGAGTGAGTTATTCCACCGTACCTGGTTCTGACGGACTGAGACTAAGTCTGATGATAGAAATTAGTTATAGGACTCAGCTGAATAGACTTCTGTCTTGATAGCAACGGAGGGGCAAGCGCCCTGGCTCCTGAAAGCAAAATTTAGAAAAACGGGAATTGCCAATGAGTAAGAATATTCCTATGATAAAATGCTATAAAAGCCAAAACAGCAACCAAAGAGCTTACGGAAGAGATAAATAGAGTATACTGAAACAAAAGGATAGCTCAAAGTGGTTCTCACAGCTAGAATGGCTGGATAAAAAGACAAGATTGCTCAGCCTGTCCTTCTTACAAAAATCCGCCATTTTACCACCAACTCAGGTGCGCGTTAATTAGAAAATTTTCATTGAATAAGGTCCATTAAAATTAACAATAATAATAATTAAGAGCTCCTACTTGTTCTGGTACGTTCGAACGATATTTCTTATAATGCCCTAAGAGTGAGTTGGGGTCCCAGTGAACGCAGCTGGCAGCCAGCCACTGTATGTCTGAGAGGAGTTGGCCCAGTTCATCAAACATCAAAGCAGAGTAAAGGTGAGGGATCAACTTCTGATGTATGTAGCCGTCCGGGTTCAACTTAGAGAAAACACTATTACAATTATCACTGTAACTATGATTGTAAAACGAGAAAAAAAATCATCAATTTTTAGAAATTATATTAAAAATATACAATGTACATGTAGCTGTACATTAACTTCATACTAAATCATACATGCACAGTATATATTATGCATTACCTTTGTACTAGTTCCTGGTGGTATGTTACTTGTTTTTCATTAGGTACAGTGTCTTGAAGGTATTCAATGATGAGATCATGGACTGTGAATGAGAGGAAGCCTTGAGTCGATTTAGTGCTCACTGCTTTCTGTGCCAATGACCAACCAACAATTGCTAGAAAGAAAAAAAAACATCAAAAGAACATCAATATGTACATGTACATGTAATTTAAAATTTAATAAAATTGGGGGTGATTTCAGAGCCAATTTTCAGAAAAAAACATGGGCTATAGCCTTTGCTTTTTTTCTAAAAATTGGCTCATTTTACAAAATGCTCATAACTCGAAATTTTTTGTCAAAAACAGCTCAAACTTTCGACATAGCATAATACTGTAAAAGCATATCACAAATGTCATAAAGAATTGGTTAATTTGACTCCACCTACTCATCATAATTTCCTCAGCATCATCAGGCTCCTCATTCCACAGTATAGCCAGTACTTCAGTAGTAATAGTAATGTCTGGATCAAACACTACCAGCATGTGAAAGTGTTCCCTGACGTCCTGTGGGAGCCCTTCCTCACTTAAACCAATGGAAGCATTAAGAGTATCCTGTAATGAATGAATGAATGTACGTGTGTGTTCAGTAACTTGTTTACTTCAATTTATGTACATGTATGTGTATGTGCATGTGCAATATGCGATGAATAACACAATAACATTCATAATAAATAAATAACAAATAAAAGCAACAATAAAAGCAACAAATATACAGTATGTAAAAGCAACAAATAAACATGTTCAAATATAATTAAAGGCTTACCTTTGCTTTTCCCCTCTTGGTTTCACTACTCCTCCTCCTAACAGTCCCAGGGGTGGTAATGGAGGATGCCTTCACTGCTAGAGTTCCTGTACGCTTCTTCTTAAGCCTCTCAACCACACTCATCCAACGAGCTGGAGTGAGGTTCCTTTTCAGACTAGCACCTTTTAAAATAGACACAACAATTATATTGCTATGCCTAATGCAACGCCCATTTAATTAATTAATACTCCACCCACTCACTTATTTAAAGCACTCACTTATAATATCTAAGGCAATGGGTGATCCATAACAGAGTCTTATGATATCTGATGCTGCTGAGGGTAAGTCTTCAACTGATAGACCTGTTGCTTTAGATAATAAGTCTTTCCCTTCGTCAACAGTAAAACCCTAAAAATAGACAACATAATGACTTGCTATTGTAAAACCAGGAACTATTATTATTGTATTACTGTATGCATCAGGAAAAATAATTTCCCTACTATAATAATATCATGACCAGGCTCACCTCCATTATTGAGACCTTGTATACGTTGTTTGTCTGTATTCCGTTTGCAATGTCGGCATTTCTTGATGTAATGAGAGTTCGGCAACGAATAGAGAAGGCTTGAGCTGTCTCGGACTCCCAGACATCATCAAGGATGAGTAAAGACTGCGGGTACTGCTCAGCCATTACTGTCTGTTGAGAAGGGGAAAAGGAGAGAGAGAGAGAGAGTAAGAAATTTAAAAAATTAAGGTGAGAATGAATACCTTTAATACAGTACATTACGAGACCTTTTACCTGTAAATAATCTTTAGCTGACTCAAGGTTATTAGGACGATATTTGTCTTTATCCATTCTCAGGATAAAATTCTGCATCTTTTCAAGTAAAGCATCATTACTAATCCCACCATCACTAGTCGTCATACTACCAACACTCAGCCAGTAGACGCCACCAATGAACACATCACGGAGCAATGATAGACTACGAACTGATTCAGCAGCCAAAACAGTTTTTCCTACAAAAATATCAAAAATATGTATTCAGTAAATTATAAAAAATACACCATAAAATACTTCATTTATGATGCATGTACTTAGTAAAAAAATACATTCATGCAGGAAACCACAAAATGAGCTAAACAGCATATGCTTCATGAGCTGACAAGCACTACAATACAGTTCAGTATACGGTATTTGGAAATTGGAGCAGCTTTCAAAATACAAATACATCACTTTACGCGTATTCATTCTCACCATATCCTGGTAAGCCAGATAGCAAGACCCAACTGTCAGTATTCATCAGTTTCCGGAGTTCTTTCCTAATGCTACGTATGAGCTCAGTTCTCCTAACGTAATACTGTGGGGGTGGAGGAACATGACCTTTCTTAAGGATATCCTCAACTAGAAAAAGAGAGAGAGAGGGAGAGGGAGAGAGAGGAAGAGAAGTCATGAAATAGCTAGTGCGTATATATTATAGTACACCCGATGATAACAATAATCAGTCGAACTCATCTTCTCTTATTATTACATTACTATATACATTTCCTTTGCTTAACTGTCCAGATCACTGCCTAATCAGCCCACCACACAAGAATAACAAAAAACATGGCTCTAAACTCTGCACTCCTGGCATATTCCAGATTACAAGGAAAGCAAAATCAAGCATGCACAAACAAAGTGTCAAGATTACACTAAAAGTCATTAAAACATTGCGTGAACAGTGCATCAACAGTGCATTATCTCCCTTACCATATTTCTTTTCATCTGTTCCGCCATTCACTACACCAGTCCCAACTAGTTTATGTCCTAAATCCTCATAGACCTCGGTCTCTTTCAAAATATCAACAAATCTGTGATAAGCATCGGAGCCACGAGCCGTCAACAACTTTAGAAACCTTTTGTTCCTCTCTTGAGCGTCCGCTGTTGACACAATGTTCTCACTCTCATCAAAAGTGATCACGCCCTCGCTAATTAAATCAGGTAGGATATTGGCTATGTCTAATGTACGGAGTATGGTCTCTTCGTGAAGTCGGAGTCTCGCTCGGTCTTCCTCTGTCAGTAATTCGTGGGATGACGAGAAACTTGGAGGTTTTTCTATAGATTCCTCGAGTTTGATAATCACATGATCAATGTAGCCACCTTCGTCGGAATTTATCTTTACTAAAACGTCAAAAACCTTCTTAAATATGTCTGGATACCCGTTGTATCGTCTGTGAAAGATCCCAAGGAGCTTGCCGATTTTCTGCGTGTCGGTACTAATGGATTCCACTTGCTCTTTCTCGGTCAACGTTATCAATTCCTCGGTAAAAAGAGTCTGAATGAGCTCAAAGGGGGTGAGTTTTCTGACCAGACGACTGTGGTTGGCTATAAAGGACAGCCTGTAGTCCTCGGAGCTCATCTTGGAAGCAGATCTCGAAGCAGATATTGAAAATAAACAGGCTGACTCATCACTAGAAAATGCCAATTTGTTCCACGTGAACTCCGGTTACTCCCGTAAACTCAAGGTAAATCCCTATGATAAACACCCCATGGGAGGTGCTTATCTATTTTAAATTTATAAACATAATTATTCATGGGACATACTAGTAGTATTTCGTTGCATGGCTTCATCATTATCATTAACATCAAACAAAATTATTCATGAGTAGTTTAAAATTAATTTTGATTTACAATGGGTAAAAAACATGATTCAAATGATGGTGAATAATACACAAGTAAAAAAAATATTAATCTTAAAATTTCAAAATGACACTGAATATTATTATATTCAATAACAAGAAACATAAAAGTAAGATATATGAAGTTTGCTATTACTGTAGTGTTGGTAATAATAATTATATGCAAGTTAAAATACATGCACAGTTTCATCACAGGCCACGTACAGGAACCCATCCTCATCAACAGCAATGCCACAAGGATTAACCATACTTAGTCCTATACTGAAGCAATCAACAAACTCACTCGAAACTCGAAACATAGACACTCGATGATTACCAGACTCACACACGTATATCTTCCCATTGGAGTCAATGGTGATACCCATCGGGTGGTTGAGCTTTCCTTTCTGCTGTCCTTGACTCCCGATTTTACCGCGGAACGATCCATTCCGAGTGAATATCTGTATGCAATGCTGTCGGCGGTCAGTAATGTAAATGAATCCGTTATCATCAAAAGCAAGGTCCCAAGGATCGTGCAAAGATCCCAGTCCGTAGCCAGCTGATCCAAAAGAGCTAACGTACTCGAGACTACGAGTGAGAATGACGACACGATTGTTACCTCGATCAACCACATACACAAACCCGTCATTACCAATCTTTACGTTGCTCGGAAGATGGAGCTTCTTGGAATTCTGCGTCTCCTTGTATTCAGCTAGGAACGAGCCCTCGGGGCTGAGCTTCTGAATCCGATCGTTCTTGCTATCAGCAACATATATGCAGCCATCTTTGTCAATGGCGATTCCAGTTGGGTGGCTAAAGTTACCTTGATCTCTTCCATACTCACCTATGACACTTGTCTTCTTGTTTTTGAGTCCAATTATTGAGACTGAGTGTCTGTTCTCTTCGCATATGATGAGCTGGTGAGATTTTGTGATAGCGAGAGCTTTGGGTCCCTGGAGCTTATTGAAAGACTTGATTGGCTTTTGAAGGTGGGTTCCGTTGGGTTTCACGTAAAAGTGATGAGGACTCCCGTTAATGTGCTTCCCCCCAAGAAGAACTCTGACAAGATACCTCCCTCTCTCTGAGAAAGAGCACTGGAGCTTAGCAAACCCATTACTACTAACAGCAATGGCTGCTGGACATACAGACCCATCTCTCAGGGACTCTATCTCAGCTACAACCTCATCCATTGGATTGTCCTTTGTCTTGTAGAAAGCTGATGAGAGAGATATGTAAAAGCAAATAATCTCTCCAACATTGAAATTATCACCAGAAGCATGTAGGACGCTCCCATCACTTATCCTAATGGATCCATCAAGAGCATCCAAGGCCTTCTCCTTAAAACTGAAGTGAATTTCTGGCTCTTCAACTGGTTGGAGATCAAGTGTTGAAAACTCTTTCTGTAGCTCGGTTATGCGTCTCTTCATATTCTTCTCGAGCATAAAAAACTCTGTGATGTGATTCCCATCGACTGCTTCGCTGACAAAGCTAATGCAGCTGTTAATCTTCATCATCATTTCTTCAAGATTATGCTTCTGATTTGACAGCAACAGTACCTTCTCTGTCAGCCTGTCGGTCAGTTTCCCACTCATCTCATCGCGTTTGAGTGCTACCATTTTCTCCAACTTCTCAAGAACCACAAGCAACTGTGCTTCAACAGCTCGACCCTCACCAGAGTAATTCTCCATGATCCTATCAATGACATTGATAGCACCGTGGAGTTGTCCTGGTAGACCATTGATGGAATCAAGGTCTTCACTGAGGCCTTTCTTGTGTGATTTTACTGATTCATCTGAATGGAAGCACTTATGATCACGATGAGTCTTTAAAATACACTCGTGACAGACAAGGCTCTCACAAGTCTCACAGAAAGCAGTGCACTCGTTTCCTTTGTGGTCCTCGCACAGCTGCTTCGTAACAGTGACGGGGACGTAGCTATCATAAACGTCCTTTAGCTCTGCCAGTTTTAGTGTTTTGTGGTCTTTCAGCTCAGACCAGTTACCATGTATCTTCTTGCAGAGGTCACAGATAAACTTGTTGCAATTGGTACAAAAAGCAACAGCACTCGTTTTGGTACCAACGCAATTCTGACACAAAGGGGTCACCTTCCCGAGTGCTTTCTGCTTGAATTTATGATAAGACAGAAGGCGATTGATTTGAAAAGCTTCAGGCAGATCAGCGAGCGATTTCTCTAGACTTGAAATGTTTTTGTGACACTCGGGACACGTTAAATCAATCATTCCAGACTCATCTTCGTTGATGGTAACGAGACAAGCAAGACAAAAAGAGTGGAGACAGGGTAGGGTCTTTGGGCTGGAGTACTGCTTGTTACATATTGAACAAGTGATCTTGTTCCTCAGGGACTCCGAATCAATGTTCATCGTTACTGATGCCTCTGCCATCACGTACAGTGCTTTGATATCCAGTTCTTGTACCTGTGAAGGAGTAAATAAAGGAATGAAGAGGATGGTGAGACGAATGGTGGGAGTGCGTGTGATACAGTGCATAATTATAATTGGTTCACTAAGCAGGTAGTCTAGTGGAATGGGTAATCACACCATATAAGATGTTCAATGTAACAATGACTTAGTAAACTGATACTGTGGGATATGACCTGAATCCTAAGTAACGGAAATATGCAGACAGGCAGGTGAGACTAGTAACATCCAACAAATCATCACTGGATAAATATTTCATCTTATTAGTACAAGCAAACATGTATCCCTATGGCTCCAATTCTCTATCGTACTATGATGTCGGAAATGTTTTCAGTCAGACATTTCTTGAAATTGCTATTGCTATGTATCACATTTTACCTCAGTAAGCCTATCAGTATAATTGTGGGTGGATGTGACCATAGTACATGTACTTGGACCACATGAAAGGACAAAGAGATCCAATTACCAGGTCTGCTCCCAGACAAGACAAAGCATGGTATGCACCATGGAACACACAACTCTACATCACTTGGATCACACACAAGTTTAACTCGTTGGGCTTGCGGTCATACACAAGACACAAACACAGGCATCATGCCACAAGACTTTGTATAAACATTTAAACTAGATTCATGCACCTCTATCACACAAAAATTCAAAGAATTTACAAAGAGATCCAGGCCAATGGTCATGCACGAGAAACTCCTACATAATCTCACAGCTATGAGTGCAACATGTAATTTGTGATACTGGACACTAATGAGCATGAAATGAGATTCCTTGCAGCACAAACAAAACTGAAAAATTGAGTCTGAGCAGTGAGTGAGTGAGTGGCATATAGAGGCATAGCTGCATAGAATAGTGACATACACTTTGTAAGTCTATAGTTGCATCTGGTAATAATTGATACGTGATGTTAATGTAAGCTGTGGGAAAGCACTACCAGTGTCAATCAATGAGGAATGTGTTGATGTGTGTACACTGCATGCAAGGAAAGACTGTGCACCTGCCCTGTGATGCATGGCTAACTCCTGTTTGCAGATTAGCGTTTGAGTGTATAATAGGAGGTGATTACAACAATTTAGGAGCAATGGGACAATATTGACATGATACACACACCTGCCTCGTTCAAGTAAAAATTATTTTTAGTTAATTAAATTTATAACTAGTTTACTGGCCATTTATATACTCAAATACACTTAAAGATATCATTAGCAAACTTACAAGGACTTGTTTTCTCTTTAACAATCGTTCCTTGTCTTCTCGTCTTAGAGCAAGAAGTGAAAACACCTTGGACAGCACTGCTCCCGTCTGCAAGAAACATCTCAATTTAAAGCAAAATTGGATGGGCGTGGAATAGGCGTGGCTTAAAAGATTTGTGTGTTTGTTTATATAGCGTGCATGAGAATGGACTTCACTAAGGATTCTCTGGAGCTAAGCATTGATCATCATTCAAGTTCAATCACCTCAAAGGATACAAAAGATAGTAAGGATTGTGGTACCTAAGCTTTCTTAGTTTTACAATATTACAATTTCAATATTGATTGTTTGATTTGTTTCCTCTGGGGTATGTGGGTGTTTGGATGAATTGACTGAATGGTGTACATACAAGACAAGTACAATAATACACATGTGCAATTGTGCACTGTTATACTCTAAAAATATTTTCTTAGAACAGGCGCTTGTACTTTCAGCTTGGGAGAAATGGATGATTGATAAAGCAAGGAAGGACAAAGAGCGCCATAAAGCTGCAATTGCTGCACGAGTGAGTAGTAGAGTTAAAGTGAGTATCATGTGATGTATGTTAGATTGAAGCTGATATGAGAGCACGTGAAGAAAGGAGGAAAGATAAAGAAAGGAAGAGAAGAGCCGACCAATGTCACAGGGTATGGGTCGAGAAAAAGAAACAAGAATTAAAGATTGAGAGAGAAGAGAAAGAAACGAAGAAACAAGAAGAGAGACTACAGGCATCTGAAGTAAGGGAGAAAGAAATAAAATGGGCCATACTGTGTATAATTTATATTCATTGCAATCAATTGAGGGCATCAATATTAGTTTATCAGGAAATAACCATACACAGACTATTTTTTTAGTTATTTTTGTCAGATGCTTTGTGTATTAGCTACTGAGCTAATCTAATCAATTTATGATATTTGCAGAAAAAAGAGAAGCAAAGAGAAAGGTCACTGTCACTATACAAGCAATGGTGTAAAGTTAAGGACGAGGAAAAGGCACGGCAAAAAGCTCTAGAAGCAAAACAAGAAGATGAAAAGGTACAAGGTATACATTTATCTATTCATTTTACAATTTTCATTTTAGATAAAGACAAAGAAAGAGAGGCAGCTACGAGCAGAAGCAGCTTATAGGAAATGGCTAAGTGGTCTAACTGATAAAGAGCAATCATACTGGCAAAGACAGAATGACACATTTTCAATTTCACATGACTGGATTGGACCCCTGGATGACGAGAGATAGAACACATTAAAACAATCTCTTAGTAAAATTCAAACAAAAAAGGACTATTATAATTCATAGCATTATTAGTTATTTTGCAATGAATCACTTGCAAAATTGTCACTCATTAGTCACACTATATACAATCCTATGTTACGGGCTTCTTGATCTTGTCAGGGTCAAGTCTTGACATGTTGACATTGCTCATGATCATGTATTGCATTCTATTAACATTATAACAACTATATTTATATAATTTATTATACTACTATTATAATAGGAGTAGCTGCATGGCCCAGAAGTAAGACAATGTAGTATATGTAGTCTGAGTGATGGCCAGGTGTTCCTAACTAAGATAATCTTTGTGTTATCAGTTAATTCAGTTTCAGTGTATACATAATGTGAGTACTATGAATTAATACATTATGAGCAATCATAGTAGCTATAAGTTTTATATAAATCAGTTTTCTGGCATTTTAAACGTAGATGCAAAGTACATGTAGCACACACTTACAGTAATCCTGCATCGTTAGGATCAAAAGCATTCTTAACAACTTTGTGAATAGCAGCCAATGCTTCACTGTTGTCTGCCACAGTTCCAGGACAGAAATACTCTATCAATGTAATTGCTCTAGTCTCTTTAGCTGGTCCTTCTGAGTTATCAGCACATTGCAGATATGTGCTACTAGTGTGAGCATACAAGATAGTACTAAATGCATGGCCTTGGTCGGTCAATGCCTGCATTAAATTAAAATAGACCTTTGCTTACTGAGCATAGGAGGCTTACCTTGTTGATGTCATGTTGAAGTTGTTTGTAGTTTCCTGGTGAAGTGCCTCCATAAGGGCTGTATATTTTAATAACAAAGGTGTTGTCATCAAAAACAAGGGAAGGAACAAATTTTGGATCGGTTGGAATATTAGCCATGACTTAGCCGCGATTATTTTAAATCTGCAAAGAGTGCCAAAGACTGCCAGAGGGCTAGGTTTGGCCATACACGTGAGCGGAGATAATTAAATTCGATAAAAAATTAATAATAGCGTAGTTATAAATACCAAAGGAGTACAATGAGTGACAACAACTACATAGATGATGATGAGAACATACCAGTTGCTACCAATATTGCTGAAGATGAAGAAAACAATAACCTGGAAGGGAGTGGTAAGGAGCTACCATTACTGTAACATAATTGTAGGACTAAGTCTAAGACAAGAATAATACCGGTATTGTAATAGAGGATATGCGTGCTAAGTATATTCATTGCAAAATAAATGTATTCATTGCATACCGTAATAACTTTCAAGAAAAAGAAGCGTAACAGGGTAAAAAAATTCCTATAATTGATTTCACCACCTTGCAAATACAACTTGGTCATTATTAGGACTTATAGAGGTTCTCTCTACCTTCTAATGCTTCTAGAGAAGTCTTTAGACAGTATCTCTATGTTCTCTTGCTGTTAGAAAGCTCTTAACTTTGTCCCATGTGTAAGCCGCCATTTTGTTTGCCGTGACCACACCCACTCACGTAAAGGAGCGTGGGCGGGTGGTGGCTCCAACTCCAAATCTCCAATACGTGTATTCATATCTTTCCTGTGAATGATTTTGCCGATTTATAATGATATTCATTGGGATACCGTAAATGGAAAATTTTTCAGGCCGCCATTGTGGAGGTATACTATCATTAGTTACAATGGACCGACAAGCTAAAAACTGTCAATTCTACTTCTCCACGCCACTCCAGTGGCTCTAAACAGTTGCAGACTACTGAAAAGAAGATAAAGGTTGCAATTTTTTAACTTTTGAGACTATAACTGCTTGCTCTTCTTAGAAAACGGCAGAAAGTGTATCGAGCTCCATTGGAAACAGTGCAGCAATACCTCCACAATGGCGGCCTGTAAAATTTTCTATTTACGGTATCCAAATGAATATTATTATAAATTGGAAACGTCATTCACAGGAAAGATATGAATAGAAGAAATGTAAGTGTGGAGTCCTGTGGACATAGATAGCGCGACGGTGAATTCATAGATAATAGAGTAAATGAATTACTTTCATTTACTCTATTATCTATGGTGAATTCAATTATAGGAACGACCTGGGGGCTTCGCCCCCAGGTCGTTAAAAAATTGGTTCGTTGCAATCGTTGGACGTCAACTTTCCATTGGCAGCAATGGAGAAATGATAGAAAAAGGCTTGGTACCAGGAAACCGCTCTGTATTTCTTGATAGCAATCTTTCAGGTGACTACTAGACCCCATTAGATCCTCAGGATGCTTTATAAGCTTCCGAAAAAGGCCTCAAGAAGGTAGCAAGGCAAAAAAATGTGTTTTCCCCCCATTGAATTCTTAATAAACTTGACGTCCAACATGGCGGCCAATTTACTGTGTGGGTTGGATATACGGTACTTAAAAGCTATGAATATACTTAGCATGCATATCCTCTATATATACAGTTTAACTCTTGGCTGTCATCACTCATCAAAAGTCATCATTTGTATGGACCTTATAGTTACTGACTTACTGTAGGCTTAAATTTGTGTAGTTCCTAAAAACAACAAGTAAAACTTATCCTTGGATGATGTTTGTTTGTACTGAGTGTGGTCACAAAAATTATTCATTTTATTTTATTATAATGATAATAATTTTTATGCTTATCATCAATAACTCTACTTTATAATCTATTATATCAAACCATTATGTTAGTATCACTTAGTCTCACCCTACCTGTGACTAAGGGGTAGTCTCGCTAGCCAGACCGTTCCCTAACCTCATGTAGCCAGACCCATCCCTCTTTCTTGACATTGTTATTTTCAAACATAACCTTGAGACCAGTTAGTTTATACACCTGTTCAGTTGTGACAGTAAGCATTTTCAGTTTGAACAACGCCTTGAATCCCTTGATACTCTTTTGTTCCCTTCCTTATCTGGTCTACTCTACTCCTGCTGCATACTTTTATGCATAGATTAGCATTTATACAGTAGTAGATTCTTTACTGAGGTATTAATTCTATGATGTCACATGATTTTGAATTGCAAAAATGATAATACACACTAAACTTTTGAAGGCAAGAAATTAAGTTCACAGCACATCAAAGCATAGGCAAAGTAATTGTTTAAAAGTTGAGTAGTGGGTAATACATTGGGTGAGGCATGCAAAATTTTTATGTCTTTCCTTTTTTGGTACAGATGGCCCTATTGAAAATTTTGATGAAGATAGGTCAGAAGAAGGTGACAAATTAATCCATTCAGGTAGTATACAGTTTAATCATGACTAAAATAATTTTTGAATTAAGGCCCATGCATTTGACCATACATAACATATCTAGCCATTTTGATTTGAAACATTTTTCCAACTGTATCTAAGACTGCATAATCAAAAAATTATGCATCATTATTTGTCATATTGAATATTATTTCTTTTTGATTATGTATTTTGATAGTTACAAAGCCAAAAAAATGTCCTCAAGGATGGGTTTCATGCTATGTTGCTCTTTTCGTGGTCACTCTGATAGTTTTGATAGGAATGATAGTTTTTATCTTTATTCCAAAAGCTGGGACCTCTTCAACGCTTATCTATGAACCTGATGTTGTGTACATAAAATTGCCATCTAATGCACCTCTTATTGATGAACTGCACCTAAAAACTAATGGAACTTGCTACGGGACTTTATATTCCCCACCATGTGACCAAGTCAACGTTACATATCAGGATCATTATGTACCGACATCCGAGCATCACTATGACCATACCAATCACATATACTGCTTAAATGGGTCTGAATTTGTATTCAGTATAGAACCAGAGTTTAATGGAAAAACAGAGCAAGTCTGGGTTTTCACAGACAAGTATGCCAAGTTACGTAGAGAGCATAACTTTGACGTTAGTATTGACTGCAATAATCCTCCACCAGATTCAAAATGCAGACAGCTTGATCATGGAAATGTATCAATACCTGCTATACTGCCAGCTAATGTGGGTCAGTATTACTATGTCTTTTATAACTTGACTTCAGTTAGATTCTTTGTTCGTCGATATTACTATCCTTTCATAGAGAGCGATTATACTCCTTATATTCTTGGCCCTATCAACCATACCACTCCAATTACTGTCAAAACTCAAAAAGAATTCCAACCGCAGAATATTAAAGACCCAGAGACTTGTCTCTTCATGCACGTCAAGCAATGTGACAATACTCGTGATCCACAATACGTTAGCGTCATATCTGATCGTCGCAATGACTTGCTTGTTTGGTTTGGTGCACTCTTGGTCATTGCATTCCTGGTTATTTTTGTCGTGGCAATAGTACATTGTGCCATCAAGAAAGCATAATTTAGCAAGTATCATCAAAATCTGGCATATCAGCTTCTTAATATTGATACGTAACACATTAGTTAATTGTGAAATTGTTATGTGTGCTCTGCAGTCTTGAAATTAAAATATAATTTTTGTTAACTCAAGCAAACTAGTGATATTAGTATCATGATCATTATTTTCATTTATTAAAAAAACAAAGTATTATTATTATTGTGTGTGAGAAGACTCGGTGAGAGACTGAGAGAGCGATATAAGATTAGAAAGAACTGAAGAGCCTCATTTTAAACAGCGCTCAAAATACACAGATCCTACGTAGCCTCCTCTCATCGATTTTGATACATTCTGTTCAAATAGTCTACGATTTTGTCTCAGAACTTCAGCTGCATCTAAAGAACAAAGCAGAGCAAGTAATTCAGCTAAAGGCACTACTATTCTCTCTTTACCTTTATTGAGAGGATCATCTGGATTAGGTTCCTAAGTAAATAAAGGATTGGATTTATTTATTTTATTATGCAGAATCGTGTTGCATTGCATTTATTTAATTTTTAAAATGTAATTTCATTTACCAGGAAAAGGAACTGTAGTCCATATATGATTGAATTAACTGTTAAAACTGGTTTCCAGTCTTCTCTACATACAAAGGACATATCTATCATTACTATAAGTTACTAGCATTGGGAATACCTTAAAATATTAAGACACACGTTTCCCTCCAGGTCAATATTAGGATGATATACCTAAGACATAATGAATAGGAGAACGATGATTATGGGTATGTACATGAACATCTAGAAGACATTATGTCACATGCTCTTCTTTAATGAAATGTGCTATGACAATGGATTGCCATGTAATAGGCTATTTTGTTATCATCAATAATAAAGCGAAATAGAAGTAATTTGCACTATGTACACTATGTATAGTGACGATGTTAGAAAGTGCTAACCTGTGTCTCACATTTCACTTTTGGTGGTTCGTGTGGGTATGCTTGTAAAATCTGTGAGAGAAAGAGAGAGGAAACAGAGGGCAGACAAGAGGAAGTGATATCATAATTTGAAATGCTACCAAGGGAGTTATCAAACAATTTCATGTCAAAGAGATGGAGGATTAGAAATAGTTTACTATTGATAATGTAAAAAATAATACCTTAAAGCTAAATACAAAGCGACCGTTCCTGTAAAAACCCTGTATAAAAATAGGAGAGATATAATGAGACCACACCCATGTCAAAATTACCTCGTCTGGGCTGATAACTAATTTGAAGTTAAGGAGATCGTTTGGATCAGGGAAGTCCATCTGACAAGTCTTTGGAAGATTTAATTCAGCTAAATCTAAACCAGAAAAAATGTATAAATAGGACTTGCCAAAAGAACAAAGTTTGAACCTTTTTGTACTCTTAGAAAAGCAGCTGAAGTTTTGAGTGATGACTGGTGAGGAGTGGTGCCATCTTTTGCCTGCTGCTTCAGTGAGAACAGTTTAATCATTATCTATAATACAGGAGATAGGGAGAGTGTCTTTAAAAAAGAAAGAGAGGAGAGAGAGAGAGAGAAAGGATTTTCTTTTAAATATTATCAGCACTCTATCTGTTTATTAGGAGTGTATACGGTAGAAATGACTCAGCTAAAGTGTTTGCTGAGTCGATTGAGTGGGTGGTTTTACACAAACCCCGCCCACCACAGCTGTTTGTTATTTTTACCCAGTCTTGTTTACACCTTTGCACAGCAATAGTGTGGTTTACTCCGCCTATAGCATGCTCAATGGCTGCCAGATACAAAGTCGTTTTAGTTGGAGACAAAGACGTAGGGAAGACTTCTCTCTTTCACAGAGTCTTGTTTGGATATTTTAAAGACACGGACGAAGAAAACAGATCTACTCTTGGCTTTGATTGCTTTGAGAAGTCTTTCAGCGCACTAGGAGACCTTGTAGAGGTGAGTGTTTGTGAGGATGCTGACCTGTTAATCGATGCCTATTTACAGTTATAGATTGTGTAGTGGCTCTTATCTAGTACTCTAATCTTGATCTTATCTGTAGGCAGTTTTAAAACCTCATTATCAAAATTCTTGCTTCTTATAATTTGTTCATAATTGAGGAGCTTCCTTAAATGTTTGTAACACAATACAGCTTTATAGTCCATAATGCACAACGAATAGATACAAGCCAAAAGTACTATACTAGTTATTTTATAATAGGTAGAACTTAACGACAGCCCTGGGAAGACCCGTTTCGAGACCCATCAAATCTCAAGCTTATACAGGAGCAGCAATGCTGTACTACTGGTCTATAGTGTAGAGGATTTTGCATCATTTTCTAGCCTTCGCTGTTGGATGGAAGAATGCAGGTATTACATGAATGCCGTCGGACATCATAACATTCTATGGGTGCTAGTCGGAAACAAGTCAGACTTAGAATCGGACATCACGCCTGAGATGGTTGAAGATTTTGTCTCAGAGATGGAAATCGAGCATTCCTTTGTGGTCTCTGCTAAGACAGGGGATGGAGTCGAGGAAATGTTTGAGAAGGTGATAGAGGTAACACACGAAATGAGATTGAACAGTAAAGTAAATGTTGATCCTGATAGAGGAATCAAATTATCCTCAGAGGAAACAAATAGATCTAACCCTAGTTTTTGTTATTGTTAAAGTACTGATAATCATTATATTTCCGTTATATTATTCATAATTTATTATTGATTTTGTTGTATGAGGTATTTATGTTAAAATAGTGTGATCGTCAGTTAAATACAGTTCTTTGTTTGTGTGCATGCACAGAAATAAAGGAAAGGGAGCCTGATCTATATTGATAAGTTGGTGAGGAGGATTACTGAGAGCTTAGACAGACAGTTAAGTGATGTCACAAACTCTTGCCTAATGTCATCAAAATCTAAAAATACATGCATACTTATAAGGATCATGACATCAAGGAAAGACTTACTGGCTAATTCTTCACTGATATCATCTTCTTCAAATAAGGACATGAGGTATGACTGCCAGTGGTCAATGAGATTGTATGCAAACCATTGCCTTTCTTTGCTTCCAGGAAGCATCCCAGTGACATAGCGAACCATCTCTAGGTACCAGCTACAGCATATACATGCAATCTCAAGGCTAATTTTTAAATCTTGTCTTACCTAAGCTTTTGTGAGTTCCCATTCTCATTGTCTTCCTTGACACAAGAGTGTGCAAGGTAGTACATCATTACTGTCAGATCAGATACGTGTCCATTTACAGCTCTGTTACCTAGAATAGCCTGTGTGACGTCTGTACCTGCCAGCATTAGAAGCATTGCCACTTGTCCCAAACACCAGCCAGAAGGAGTAGCTATATAAAAGACAAATAATTATATACAAATATAAATACAGTGTATCCATGAGTGAATGGTTTTACTTGTCATTTCATCAAATACTGATATAATGGAATCCATGGACCATTCTTTCCTTAGCGTAAGTAGAACACGAAATCCTCTGGCAAGAGGACTCAAGTCTCTGTCCTTCTTCATGACCGTGGAGCCCTTGTTCAACTGTAAAGGACTAGTACAATCACAAGCATTTGACCAGAGTATAAAACCTATTCCAAAAAGAGGTTAATGGTGCTGAGGGTTTTGAAGCAACAGTTTAAAATTTTTAAGTACAGGGGCTTAAAAATTCATTAAAAAAATCTACTGACAATTCTCTGGGGTAAGGTATAATATACATGAATTGCAGCTTGTATTGTTTTACATCATACTATGATTAGATGACAGAGTGTGTGTGTATAGTAGCTATCATAATACCTGCACAGTCAGTTGGTCCAGCGAGCATATAGAGTAGTCTTGCTTGATGTGTTATTGGATGTCCTTTTAACAGTTGACTCAACCAGAAGCTGTACTCCTCATCGTTATGAGAAGGGCCCAGTAAAGTACTGCAGACTAGCTGTCTTACATCAGACTCATGTAAAGGCAGAACACCAGGTGACAATCGTAGAATGTGTGATATCTATAAACCAAAAATAATGCTGTTACTACCTAATGCAGGGTTTCCCACAAGATTTTGGTATAGTGCTCAGCTTCTTGTCAGCTCATGAAGTGTGCTATTTAGCTCACTTAGCACATTTTAGGGGAAACCCTGACCTAATGCATTTACCTTCTGGCACAATTTGGTTTTCTTTTCAAAGAAACAATATGCTCTCAGTTTGTCGTACTCTGACCATGTTATGATATATCGAAAAAACAGGCTCCCAAAGCACTTGTAAGCCACAGCATTTCCAGCAGTCCTTATCACAGCGTCACACAATGGCTTCTTCTATATGTTCACATGTGTACATTAATTTTCATTATAGTTGATTAATAACTTTACCATTTCTGAAATTTGGCTTGCTATTTTTAATCTTTGCCTCAAGTTTTTTGTGGCTGTTAACCTTCTAAACATGTTACCTAAAATATTTTAAAAGAAATAATAAGACTCTTT
Organism: Amphimedon queenslandica; assembly: GCF_000090795.2. NCBI lineage: Eukaryota > Metazoa > Porifera > Demospongiae > Haplosclerida > Niphatidae > Amphimedon > Amphimedon queenslandica. The sequence goes on from NW_003546553.1 coordinate 35,899, forward strand.
TCTTTAAATTTTACCTGCTTCGCTGTAATGTGCAGGCTCATACTTTCCATTCTGGTAAGCTATGACGTGCTTCAGACCAGCTCCACTTAATGCGTATGTAATGACACTCTCGTTTAGATCCTTTGATAAAGATGCCAGCATCGTCAGTGTCTCCCTGTCTAGGAGGCCAAAGATAAGATGGAGTATCTCGATAGGTAGGACAAATAAACTATTCGTTCTGTTGCGGCTCCCTCTTGGTACGTCATTATGAATTGTGAGCTCCTCTTCTGCTGGTGGGTCTGTGAATAGCTTTCTCTTGACTCTGTCCCGTATTTCCCGGGGAACTGAGTATGTCCTGCGCTGTTTCTTGCATCTAGGAGCCTGGAGGGTGTTTGGGTCTAAATTCTCTTCATTGTTGCAGTCAGGGGTCTCCATTTCTTTTGCTGGCCTTTTCCTATTGGTGTTGGTAGTAGGACAACTAAACCAGGAAGCGAAAGTTGAACGAAGGCCCGATGCAGCCATCTTGAGCATGGCAAGTATGGGAATGGGTCACTGAAATAAGCAGAACTTTTGATAGAGCCCTCTAGACTAGACTTAGTACAGTTCAGTAGACCAAATCTCCTGTTCACAAAGAACAATACCATGGCAACAACCGCCTTCAGACAAACAACATACAAGAAATGGCGCTCGCTTCATCATTTCGCTCCAGCTGGCAGCTTGTAAAAATAGCAGCTGTTTCAAATGCGTGGGAGGCTCAATGTAAAAAATGCGTGGGAGGCTCAAGTTTCTACCCACGCAGTTTAATATTCAAAATGGAGGATGATATGCCACCTTTCCTTAGTAGGTTAATAATTGTCCTTGGAAAGCCAAATAGTTTAGATATCGCCCTAAGAATGCTAAGGAATTGGAACAATAACTGCATTCCTTATGAGCATAGGGCTGTGTCCTGTACTTGTTCAGTGCTGAGTAGAAGAAAGGAAGATACACAGAGAACTGTTTGTCAAGGCTTTGATTGGAATTGTGTGCTAGAGTACCTCATAGCTAAGACAGCTGCATTACATGAGAATGAAATAATTTTGTAAGTTAAATACCTTGACTGATTACGTATGATAAAGTATATTTTGTAGGAGCTCACGTTTCACTTCCAATCTTTCCGAACATGTCCAGATTCAATTTTTAAATCTTCTTGTTTCTCTTCATGACTCCATACCAGCTGAAGTTTTAACAAAATTCATAGAACAAATAAACAGCGAAACAATTGAAAGTGACTGGATAAAGTATCTTTTGAAAAAGCTGGCAAAATTAGTGACTAGCAATGCTGCAGTGTCATCATTACCAGTGACCACTGTTGATAAAATTAAAAACATTTTTTCTACTGCAAATGGAGATAATGTAGAATTGGCAACCACCAGTGCAGTCTCTGTAAAGAGAAAAAGGGAACGAATAGCAGATAGTGATGATGAAAGTGAAACTGATATTGGAAAAGCCAAGAGTAAGTAACATGCTATGTATGAACATAATTATTTTATTTTTAACAGAAAAACGTGCTAAACTAGCAGATTCAGTATCACAGCAAGACTTATTATTACATGATAATACTGAGATAGGTCAACCTGTAATACCTGAGGTTGTAGTGCCTGAGGATATGGAACTTGAAACTTCTGCAATGCCAGATTTATTAACTGAAGTTATGATACCTAATGATATCAAGGTATACAATACTGGTATTTTATTTTTGCTGATTTTTTTACATTATTGTAGGTTACTATTGAAACTATCAAGAACAAATGGAGCAAGGGACAAGTAGGTTTTCAGTTATACTATACTTAGTTATCAGTAAAGAATAATTATATTAAATAGAAAGTATCAAGTGATTTGTTTCAAAAGGTGATCAGTTTGTCACCTCAACAAGTAAGCTAGCTATAACTTGAACAATGTTGAAGCATTGAGTCGTATTTTAAGTTTAATAGCTGCTTCCAAGATTTGTCAGAGTCAAGTATAAAAGCTGCAATCACCAATGTAATGTTCAATAATTATGTACTCAAACTCACTCTCATTTAACCTTTAGATAACTGATGAGAGCATGACTGATGTAAGCCATCAGTCCCTAATCTGTTGCTTAGAGAATCTCATTGTTCCTTTTGTATGTATGCATGTCAATTCAACTAATCAATTATTTATATAGTTGCTGTCATTGCAAAAAAATTCATCAAGAGGGTTGCTTCTTGGTATTACTAATATCATTGAAAAGTTTCCTTTAGCATCACTGGAAGGCATTCTGTATCCTTTAATGCTCTCGCCTGCATTTAGTAAGTACCTAAATGCATAGTCAGTATTAGTATTCCTTTTACCAGATACATGTCAATGTGAGCTTTTGTGTCAGCTACTCAAGGATGCAATCAATAATGAACAAAGAGATGATCTTTGGAGGTATAGCCATTAATGATACTCAGCAAATTTGTCTATTTTTATTAGCAAGTTGAATGACGCAAAAGAGAATTCCAAAGGAGGTAAATAATTTTGTGCATTTTGTGTTATTGTTAGTATAGAGCCTTTCCTTTGGAATGAACAACACATACAAGTATTGCAACTTCTAATTGAGAAAGTAATGCATTGCATTCTTGTTTTTTTGCTTTCATAGTAATTATTATTATTATTTAGGGAGTGAGTGATATTGGTGCCCCTAACTGTGTAGAATCATTGCAAGCCAATGCTGGCTACCTCACAAGCTCACTGAAATTTGCTAAACTGTTAGTGACCTTGCTTAGCAAACATGGCAGTGAGGTGGGCACATAATTATCAATTATCATTTGTTTATTTTAGAGCTATAGTATACTATTATATTGATAGCATAATGAGTACTATAGCTTATCTATACTTTTAGTTGTAACTGTTGACTTATTTCGTTTTGCAGTTTATTGACCATACTACTGTACTGATTGACATCATCTCTGGCAACAACACTCCACTTAGAAATAAATTACAAAAAACAGTTGAAGCTATATGTAAACTTTGAGTCATTTAGCATTATATTATGTAAATCAATTATTTGGCACAGTAATGCATGCAACAAGCCATGTATCTCAGTCCTGATAATAGACGTAGGATTTACTAAGAGTCAGTGTTAATCCAGAGTCAGTTTTGATGGGTTTCCCAGTGACACCTCTATGATGCTTCACCAGCTCCCTGACACTGCCAAATCCTTCAGCACCAGGTAAATCATCACCTAGAATGTACTTACCATCACTGGGGCGTCTCATTATCCTCCATCTATAAAACTTTCCCTTGTGTATAACGATGAGGATGTACTCCCCTGCCTTGCGAGGATTGTCATAGACCAAGTAAGAGTCATCATTTCCTGCAGAGCCAACGCGCAGTCTCCTCTCTGCTTCCTCGTTTGATATGTTGCCGTGATACCATTTCTTGTCAACTGGGGCTCCTTCTACGTGCCTGACGTTTTCAAACTTTGGTCTGCGCTCCAAGATAGGCCTCTCTTCTCCTGTTTCATCATCAGTGCAAGTTAAGCAGCTTAGAGCTGAGCCCATTTTGCAATTTGGGCGGAAAAATAGGCGTGGGTTTAAGGCGCGGGCGTTTTATATGCGCATGCTCAATAAGATAGTCGCTTTTAGTTTGGCGCCAATTGGCGGGTAACTTAAATTTTGTAGAGGGGACGAGATAATTAGAGAATGTCAGACTGGAGCGGTGCCTGGGGTGGGGGAGACTGGAGAGACGAGGAAGAAGACGAAGATGAGCAGCAGGCTGGGCCAGTATGAATTATAATAATATTTTGTTAAAAATTATTTTTGATGAAGTAATGGGCATTAATTAGAATAATCGTCATATTAGGGTTACAGTGCAACCAAAGATTGTCTCATTTTGTTGATTGATGTGAGTCTTGGAATGTTTGTAAAAGACGAAGAGACTAAGGGCATCCCATTTGAATTATGCATAAAAGTAAGCCAGCAGGGAATAACTTTAATTTAGAAAGATGCCATTTTTTCATATACTAGTGTGCTCGTAGTGTTTTACTCAATAAAGTCATCAGCAGTGAGAAGGATTTAGTGGGTGTGGTTTTCTTCGGAACTGTAAGTGGGCGTGTACATTGTATCTATTCATGAATTTTTGTTGCAGAATAAAGAGAATAATCCCAGTGACTTTAAACATGTCTATATCCTTCAGGTATATCATTCATTGGGTTAAGTTCCGGTTAACAAATATGCCTATGGTATTTTTCTATAGTGTAAATGTTTAAAATACATGTGCGTATGCATTGTACATTTACATTTTTGTATTTTTACTTGTGTAATGTACATATGGTATACTACATAGTCTACATACCTTAAAGTTACGTGTATTTGTATTTACAAATACATACATTTAATTTTAGTTTGTATTTAACATTAGTTACTTTACTACATTAGGATCTTGACATGCCTGATGCTCCTCGTATTAAGGAACTGGAAACCATGTTGGAAGGTGTGTGTCCTCAGTTTGAGCCCCTCCCTCTTAATAATAAATAAATAATTATTTAGTTCTTTTCTTTTATTACACATACATGCATAGATGAAGGATTTCAGACTTTTGAAAAAGATTATGGACACTCGAATGACTTTTCATTAAGTGATGTATTCTGGACTTGCTCTACAATGCTATCTACTAGGTAATGAAAACGATGGTAATAGAAATTAGAAATGATGAGAGAAAAGAAAATAGATATAAGTACATGTAGATAGGGACAAGAGAAGAGAATGATGATAGAATACAAGATAATAGAGAATGATCTCATGATTTTTTGTTTTTTTCTTTTAGTGGTGCAAAATCCAGTCATAGGAGGATCCTACTATTCACTAATAATGACCATCCACATCAAAGCAACCCTGCACTACAAGTAAGAATAACAACACTTTTATGGCTTCATGATAACTGTCACTCATTCTCCCACTCTCTCTCTCTCTCCTCCCGTGTACATGTACGTGTACATGTAGCGTCAAGCAAAGACTAAAGCTAAAGTACAGGAGATATCATAATAATTGTGGTTTCTGTTATTATTATTGTTGTTGTTGTTATCTTAGGATTTAGCAGAGAATGGTATTGAAGTTGAGCTAATGCACATTGGAAGTGGATTCAATGTCACTTCCTTTTATCAGGTTTGTGAACTGTAGTATGGTGACTGTAGTACCTACTACAAGTCATGTATTGTATACATGTATATACTTTTAATTGGTGCAGCACTGCAGCTCACAGTGTTGGCCTAGGCTGGTATGTACACAGCTAGGTTTAGTGTGTGTGTACATGTATGTGTGTTATGCCCACCATTATCAAAATTTTTATTCAAAATCTTTTCACAAGAAGAGTAATTTCTACATGTACGTGTACATGTACATCACAAAACGAGTTTAAGAGAAACATTTTAAAGACAAAGAGTCAAGATAAGAGAGAGAGAGTGAAAAGAGAGAAATTATTGCTCAAAGTTACACTACTGTTATGTTCTTCCATCATTGAAAACACGATGCTTAATACATAATGTAACACGTGTGTATGTATGTGGGCGTTTGTCTGAGACAAAGTGAAGCAGTTTTATTTCAGCGGCATCCATGATAAAAACCAATTGCACTTTTGCAATTATCAGTACCCATAATGCTAACGTGTAGAATCATCTTGTTGTCTTGCAAATACTTACGATACTGGGTACACTGAGAGAGAAATGAGTGAGTTACGTATTCCGGTTCCCCTATTCCAATGGTGGCTTTATCACAACCAGTCAGACGACTATTATACGAGTCACATTTAGTAGTAAGGAATTTTATCTCCCTGGAGTAATGGTTGTCGTCCATCTTCTGGTTGAGTAGCGTTAGAACGAATATTCCACGAAAAGGCCAAGAGAGACTGCTATCATGGGGACCAGCTCTCATGTGAAAGTAGCAGCCAATGGAATCAGACTTACACCCGACGAGGTGAACCTTAAGCGTCATGAAGTATCCTCCATCTTTTGTGAAGAAGTCTTGTTCCCATACCTCTTTGTTTTCCTTGCGTGACTCAAAATTGTCGATGCATATGTTCAGGGGGAGGGTATCTTTCCTGTGTGCAAGGGACTTGATTCCTCTCTTTGAGCAGTTTGCTTCGTGTGCTGGTTTTAACATGCGCTTCATCATTATGTTACAACCAATCAGGTGGTAGCAACAATGAACAAGTTGTTGCATACAGACGTTGCGATGAGCTTCGATGTCCTTCCTTTTTACTGTAATTCGGCAGCCCCCATTGGGACACTCGATCGGGCGCTCTGGACATTCGTTGAGATGAGTTTCTTGTATGAATTCAAAGGAGCCGGCCTCTTTGCAATATTGGCACGAAAACATGCGTTTAACACAGGAACTGGCAAGATGATCCCCAAGACCAGTTTCAGGTACCCTAGCACCACACTGCTCACACTGCACTAGCTTATACACACATATGTGTGCATGTTCTCTTATCAGATCCCTCAGCTCTCCAACCCATTGACACCTATGCTCTTTGTAGTAGCAAAAAACCTTTAGACTCAGGATTTCTTGATTACGGCTAGTGTCGTTGAAATAATTGAGTCCATGCTTACGACAGACCGGACAGTTGTGGGATGACTTTCTTTTGTAGTCCTCTACGCAGTGATGGCAGATGAGTTTTCCACAGCATGTGAGCTGGTGTACATCTCTGGGTACCATTCGGCAAATGACGCACATGTACTTCTCAGCGAGTTCTCTGTGCCTCTCGACAAACTGGACATCATACCCGCCAAAGAGGGAGTCTGACGCCATCTTGAGAAGTTTGAGTGGCTCTAGCTCTCGCTTTCTCTGACTTTCTTCTTCTCCTTTTCACTAAAGGCTGCTAAAAAGTTATAAACAACGAGAAAGGAGGATTTTAGAGTTCTTTTTCGCTCCTTCCCCTGGTCTTGCAGAAAGTGATGAAGGAAGAAAACAACAGGAGAAGATCTTGTGTACAAGAGCGGCGCGGTGATAGGGGAAATGGGCGTAGCAATATTAATAGACTATTCATGCATAAATTATAATGCATAGCTAGCATATTGAAGCCATAAATGCTGAATAAGCAGTCAGCAGTAGAAAAGCATCCCCTGCAAATTCCCCTGAACATAATCCAATTGTATCATCCCACTCTATTGTTTTTTTGTGTACAGGAGATTGTCTTCTCTGATGATGGAGATGGGACATCTTTTCCAGATCCTTCTGAGAAGTTTGAAGAACTTCTTACTCGGTTAGTTGCATGATATACTTGTACTATATCTGTCTATCTTCCTTTATTTATAGTGTTAGATCAAAGGAGCTAAAGAAGAGAGCATTGCAAAGGATTACATTCTCCCTGGGTCCTGACCTTGAGCTTGGAGTAGGAGTGTAAGTTACTGACTTAGTAAAATTTTTGCAAATAATGTATCGTGTTAAAAGAACAAGTAGATTTATTCACATAACAAACTCTTAGATATTGTATGGTCCGTGAGACAAAGAAACCTTCATTCATACGACTGGATAAGAGGACTAATGAAGAACTCAAGACACAAACCAAGAAACTCTGCGAGGTATGATACCATTAAATAACACAGTAAAAGGCATATCATTACTGTGCATCAAGTATTGGGACCTTGTTTTACTTCCTTACAATCGCATGTAGGATACTGGAAGCATCCTTCTTCCTACTGACATAAAATACTATCAGGTGCTTGGGGCTGGAGGAGAAAAGGTCATATTTGAGGAAGAGGAAATTAAAGAACTAAAGAACTTTGGAAAACCTGGTATTATATTATTTACACGTATCATAATGTGTACTTGTAATCTCCTTGTTGGACACCATTGGGGCCTCCTTGCACAGAGATGTCCTCATTTTGGATTTACTTTTGCATAGGTTTAGACACCTAAGAATACAAGTGTTCTTATATGCCTTGTAGAAACATTGAGCTGATTCCAGCAAAGAGTTTTGAGTTAAGGCTGGTTCACAATATGACGTTAAGCCAACGTACAGTCAATTTTTAATCAAAAGTGTGGGCAATTTGACCTTTTGACATGTGCTTTCCACTGGAATAGAACCAGATTCTATTTTAGCATCAACATAACATCAGGACTAGCGTAATATTGTGAACCAGCCTTTATTAGCATTAAAAATGAGCAAATTTTTGAAAAAAGCAAAGGCTATAGCCCATGGTTTTTTTCAAAAAATGGCTCCGAAATTGCCCCCAATTTTTATAGCATTTTTTGATACATATCGATGTACTTATGCTGTGTAGAAAGTTTGAGCTGATTCTGACTTCAATTTTTCAAGTTACGGCTATTTTAAGAAAATGTCAAAATTTTGAAAAATACCAAAGGCTATAGCCCATGGTTTTTTCCAAAAAATGGCTCTGAAATCACCTCCAATTTTTATTACATTTTTTGATACATATCAATGTATTTACGCTGTGTAGAAAGTTTGAGCTGATTCCGACTTCAATTTTTCAAGTTACGGCCATTTTAAGAAAATGTCAAAATTCTAAAACATACCCAAAGCTATAGCCCATGATTTTTTCCAAAAAATGGCTCCGAAATCACCTCCAATTTTTATAGCATTTTTTGATACATATCGATGTACTTATGCTGTGTAGAAAGTTTGAGCTGATTCCGACTTCAATTTTTCAAGTTACGGCCATTTTAAGAAAATGTCAAAATTCCAAAAAATATCCAATTCGAAGTCATTTTTTTTTCCAAAAAATGGCTTCGAATTTACCCCCAATTTTTATTTCATTTTTTGATGTTTATTGTTCTTATGCTATGTAAAAAGTTTGAGTTGATTCTGACAAATAATGAGCCAATTTTTGAAAAAGAGCAAAGGCTATCCCATGGTTTTTTTCAAAAATTAGCTCCGAAATCACCCCCCATTTTTATTACATTTTCTGATACACATTGATGTCTTTATGCTATGTAGAAAGTTTGAGCTGATTCTGACAAATAATTTTTGAGTCACTAGCATTTTAAAGGTGAACTTGATAAGCTGATGCAATTATGATTTAATGTATTCATGAGATGAGTAAATCATTGCTTCCATGCATACATGTATAATTATATTCATGCATGTACTAGTGTAGTAGTGTATGTGTGCCTGCTGTTACAGTATTATTGCTTGATTGATATTATACACATAGGTTTCACACTAATGGGATTCAGACCAAAATCAAAGATGAAAATGCATCATTACATCAAGCCAGCAAATTTTATTTATCCAGATGAAACAGTGAGAAAAGAGCTATACTTTATAAATGCATCATGTGTAATGTTTTATAGACGGTTAGTGGTAGCACTAAACTTTTCTCTGTGCTACTCAGAAGATGCATTTCAAGAGAAGTTGTTGCCGTTTGCAAGTATATTCCTCGTAACAACTCTCCTCCAATTTTCGTAGCACTAGTACCTCAAGTATGTAAGAAGTCTAATTATTATTAACACATTCCTTTTGATTGTAAAGGAGGAAGAACTTGATGACAGCAACATCCAGATCTCTCCTCCTGGATTTCATGTCATTTTCTTACCATTTTCAGAGGACATACGTAGCTTAGACCTACCTGATGAAATGCCAAAAGGTACTGTATGTGTAGTAGGAACATATTCAATTACTTCTCTTTTCTTTCTCTGTCTCTTAAAGCTTCTCATGAGCAGATTGATAAAGCAAAGGAGATTATCAAGAAGCTTTCTTTTAATTTTCAAAGTGAATCTTTTGAAAATCCAGGTCCTAACTCCTAACACTTTAATTGTCATTCTCTTCCTCATCTCATTATTTTCACCATTATTTATTTCTCTTTCTTACAGTTATTCAAAAACATTATCGTGTTTTGGAGGCGCTAGCCCTTGAGCATGAAGAAGAAGAAGAAATAACAGACCTCACTGTACCAGATGCTGCTCAGATTAACAAGAGAGCAGGGAAGGCGATTGATGAATTTATGAAAGCTGTGTTTCCTGATGGTTTTGATCCAGAGGCAAAAATCACTAAGAGAAAAGTAAGAAAGTTCAACCATTTAAAAGCACATCTGTTGTGTTCATTTCCAGGCATCAACCAGTACAGCTGCTGCTGGTGCTGCTAAAAAGGCAAAAACAGATGAACCAGTTGATGTTGAGAGCATTGCTAAAAATGGAACTGTATGTTATACCTAATGCACATGTATGCCTTATGATAGTTACTGTCATTTTCAGTTGGGAAAATTGACAAATCCAGTTCTAAAGGAGTACCTTAAGTCAGTAGGCAAGAAGGCTGCTGGGAGGAAACAAGATCTGATTGATGCTATTAATGAACACCTTGGACTTTGAATACAGAGTGGTATGCAATAGATTTACTTGTGTTATTGTTTTACAATTAAAAATTACATTTAATGATTTACATTTAAGTCATGATGATGGTTTCTTTCTTTGTCTATCAGCAGACAAGTCGTTGATCTTTTTGTCTAATTTTCTTTGCAAGTGAGCACGTTTTGAAGAGTCACTCTTCCTTCCTGCAGTAGTTCCCTTTCCATCTCCTCTCAGTTCCTTCTCTAGGTCCTTTCTTGCCATTCTTCTTGCTCTTTCCTCACATCCATGTGTCTCTGCAATGTTGTGTGTCATGCAGTATTTCTTCTTGCAGAAAGGGCAAATGATTCCAAGGTGATTGACACTTTTCTTGCAGCCGGAGAAATTACAAGTTTTATCTGCTTTCTTCATTTCTTCAAGTAAAAGATCCAGATCATCAAGTTGCTCAACTGGCTTTGCTTTTTCTGATTTAGTTTTCTTTTGAGAGCCTTTGCTTTTCAGTTCAGACTCTTGCTTCTTCTTTTTCACAATGTCCTCCACTCTCCTCTTTTCTCTCTCACATCGAAGCTGGTGTAGTTCACTGTTTTCTTTGGGTAAATGTATGCCACAGATCTGGCACTGCCACACACCAACTGTAGCTCCTACAATCACTTCATCTTTTGCTTTACTTTTAACATCAATCTTAGTTTTTGCTTCACTTGGAGGTGGAAGAGAAGCAACTTTAGACAAATTCTTTTTCTCTGTCACATCAATACTAATAGTTTCTTCATCAATGCAGCAGACTGTGTCTTCAATTTGTGGTGCTTTAATCATCAGAGGCTGTTGTATTTTATCATCTTCAGTTGTAGAATCACTGCATTCAGCTCCATTAGTTTTCCTGGATCTGCTGACTACGATATATCTATCATTACCTTCGCCATGGCTTACATGTGATAGGCCTAGCTCCTCTGATAGCTACCACATAAAAATAATAAGACTCAAAAATGATTTTATCGTTACTTAATAGACTCACTTCATGAATTATTTTACGCTGTGAGGAAGACAATGTATTAGGGAATGTTATGCTTGATTGCTCTTCACTGCTCTTTTTAAATTCTTTTAGTTGCTTTTCGTATGATAATCTCTGCTGAGCTAATTTATTACTATCAACTGCTGGAGATGGAGGATCCTTTTTCTTTATTTCTTCCACTGGCTTTATTGCAAAACCTTCTTGTTGATCAGTAGCAACAGATTCTGCTTGAATCATTGATGCAGCTAAATAAAGGAAGGAAAAATCAATGCTACTATCATTTTTATATAAATACAAAATTGCAGTAAATAAATATACACGTTCCTGTTCTTTATGCTTACTGTCTATATACTCATGAGCACTGTATACTTCTCCATTGTTTGTACAATACTCTAAAAGTCCTTTAATGAAAGGTTCACGAGAGATAGTCTCAGAGTCTCCAACCATTGCCAGGTGCCTCCGAGCACGAGTGACGGCTACATTAGTTCGACGTTGCTCCTTGAGGAAACCAAACTCGCCTAACAAGAAAAATAAATAAATAAATAATAAAATCAAATAAATAGTAATTCAATAAATAAAACAAATAAAAAATGACAAATAA